>NC_134487.1:196243664-196426953 GCF_040206685.1 Ascaphus truei | reverse complement strand
AGCAGAGAAACAAGCTGAGCAACAGGCCCAGCAAGCTGAGCAACAGGCCCGGCAAGATGAGCGACAGGCCCAGCAAGATGAGCAACAGGCCCGGCGGGAGGAAAAGCTACTCCAACTGCTAGTCGAAGGCCCAGCCCCAGGCAGACCAGCGATTCAAATAACCCACCGGTGATGCTGCCTAAAATGAAGACAACCGAAGACCCAGAGGCATTTCTTCTCACTTTTGAAAGGGTAGCCATGGCCAACGGCTGGGTAGTTGATCGCTGGGTAACGACTCTGGCTCCACTCCTCATTGGGGAAGCTCAGGCAGCCTACCAGGCTCTTCCAGCAGACGAGGCCATGGACTATCAGCAACTAAAGGCTGCTATTCTGGATCGCATAGGCCTCACACCAGAGACCTACCGACAGCCGTTCGGACAGTCAAATATACAAGCAGAGACAGACCCCGGGTCGTAGCCCACCGCTTAGTAGACTTATGTACCAGGTGGATACAACCAGAAAAACATACCATGGCAGAGATCCTTGAACAGTTTGTGCTCGAGCAGTTCATACAGATACTGCCCCCCTCCTCCCGCTCCTGAGTAAAAAGACACGCTGCATTTTCCCTGGATTCAGCGGTCCGCTTGGTGGAAAAATTCCTGGGCGATGACACCCAACAGGATAGCTGGGAACGGCTGGTGCAAACACCAGTTGCTTCCGGTGATGCTAGAGGCAGGAGAGCAGACAATCGAGGGGTCTACAACCAGCCAGCTCGGGAGATCCAGTTAACCCAATCGGAAGACCATTTCCCATCTCGGAAAGTTCCTGGTACAAACTCCCGCAGAGACGCCCGTCCCGGGTCTGAGGCCACTGGATCACGCAAGGGAGGCCGCCACCCACAGTATTCCCCGAGAACCTGGACTCCTGTCACCCACCCGGTGGAGAGGATAACCCCACCAACCAGAAGGGAGGATCCCATCCAACAGCAGAGAGGTCCAAACACCGAGCCCCGTCGAGAGCTTCCGCTGACGACCGAGGTTGCGGACTCAGGAGATGATGAGATGGACTGTTCATATGGCAGAACCACTGCCACAGCTTGTCTCCGAGGGGATCACAATCCGTGGTTAGTCCCAGCATCTCTGGAGGGGACAAAAGTAAAAGCCATGCTGGACTCGGGCTCTGGAAAAACCCTGATCCTAGAGGGCCTAATTCCAAGCAACAGACTATCTTATGACTCTCCTTGGAATATCGAATGTATCCATGGGGATACAAATAGATACCCGACGGCGAACTTTCTACTGCGTATCCAGGATCAAGAGGCTAGCCTACTAGTGGGAGTTGCTCCCTGGCTACCTGATCCTGTTCTACTTGGCCGAGACTGGCCCTACCTCGAAACATTGTTGGCCCCTACTCCTACGGAGCTTACTTCTCTGGTTCCGGAAAAGCCCGGAGACTTGTTTCCTTTTTCCCCAGAGATTTTCCCCCATAGACACCATGTCCCAAAGACACGTAAACAGAGACGAGCGGAAAAAGAGGACTGGTTAAGAAAGGCTGGGACTCTTGGTAACATTAGTCAGCCCAAAGGACTGCAGTTCATGGCCGGGGATGACCAGGGTGGGGAACAGATAGATACGGGAATTTTGCCAGACCTGGATCTTCCTGACTTCCGTCAGAGGCAGAGGGAGGACCCAGCTCTGTCTAGACAATATGAGAAGGTGGTACAGGTCAACAACAAGATAATGGATGAACAAGGTGTAAAAGTGTTTCCACATTTTGAACTGTTGATGACATCCTATATCGTGTGAATAAGGTTACACAAACAGGCAGGTCATTCGACAGATGCTAGTCCTAAAGGGTTGATTAAAACAGTGTTCACCCTAGCCCATACTCTCCCATGGGGTGGTCATTTGGGCAGAAATAAGACCACGGACCGCATCTCGTCCCGGTTTTACTGGCCAGGCATACATGGTGACATCATGAAACTATGTGAGACATGTCCTGAATGCCAGTTAACTAGCCAAAAAAGAAAGAAGCCGGCTCCCTTGGTCCCTCTGCCCTTGGTAGCCGTCCCATTCGAGAGAATTGGAGTAGATCTGGTCGGACCTTTAGAACCCTCTGCGAAGGGACATAAATTTATACTCGTTGTTGTAGATTATGCCACCAGATATCCTGAGGACTTCCCTCTGAGATCAGCCACTGCTAAACAGGTTGCTCAAAGGCTGTTAGAACTGTTTTCTAGGGTAGGACTTCCCCAAGTCATGTTAACTGACCAGGGAACAAATTTCATGGCAAAGTTAATGCAGGATGTCCTGAAGATATTGGAGGTAAAATCCGTCCGGACCTCAGTCTACCATCCTCTGACTGATGGATTGGTAGAGAGGTTTAACCGTACTTTAAAAACCATGCTTAAGAAGTTTGTGGACACTGAAAAGCGAGCTTGGGATGAACTTCTTCCTTTCCTGTTGTTTGCGGTACGAGAAGTTCCCCAATCATCCACAGGCTTCTCCCCGTTTGAGCTCCTATATGGACACCAATCTCGGGGTATTCTCGACCTACTGAAGGAATCCTGGGAGGAGGAGCCCTCCCCCTCCAAGAATACCCTTCAGTATGTCATAGACCTTAGAAACCAACTAGACATGATAGGTCGGTTTGCTAAGGAAAACCTCATATCTGCTCAAGAACGTCAAGAGAGGCAGTACAAACAAAATGCTCGCTTGAGGGTCTTCCAACCTGGGGACCAAGTGATGCTACTACTACCGACATCAGAGAGTAAACTCTTGCGAAGTGGCAGGGTCCTTTCCAAGTTCTCCGCCGCACCGGGGAGGTGAACTATGAGTTCTCTCAACCAGGGTCCAGGAAGGGTAAACAAATCTACCACGTGAACCTCCTGAAACCCTGGAAAACGATGAGATCGCTGTTCATTCACCATGAGAATGAGAGACGGATTTGGGTCCACAGCTTCCAAAGGGTAGTACGTACAATGACCATCAGGTTCCCATGGGAGGGCAGTTAACAACGGAACAAAAGTCAGACCTACTAGATGTATGTGACCAGTTCCCAGATGTTTTTTCTGAGCTGCCAGGGCAGACTGATTTAGTGTCCCATAGGATTGAGACAGAACCTGGCATAAAAGTACGGTCCCGTCCCTATAGATTGCCAGAGGGCCGAAAAGACCTGGTAGAGAGGGAGATAATAGACATGTTGGAATTGGGCGTGATCGAGGAGTCCCACAGCGAATGGTGTAGCCCTATAGTGTTGGTCCCTAAACAAGATGGGAAGGTGAGGTTTTGCGTGGATCTGCGAAAGGTAAATGCTATATCCAGATTTGATGCATGCCCAATGAATAGGGTGGATGAATTGCTTGACTCGCTTGGTAAAGCAAAGTATATCTCCACCCTAGATCTCACGAAAGGATATTGGCAGATACCTCTAGCGGAAGAATCCAAATTCAAAACTGCCTTTGCCACCCCTCTCGGTTTATACCAATTCGTCACTATGCCATTTGGGTTACATGGGGCTCCAGCCACGTTCCAAAGGTTAATGGACAAGGTACTACGACCCCATAGGGCATATGCCGTGGCCTACTTGGATGACATTGTCATCTATAGCAGACACTGGCAGTCTCATATAAAAAGGTTAAGGGCAGTCCTAATGTCCTTAAGAGAAGCAGGGCTCACTGCAAATCCAAAAAAATGTGCCCTGGGTAAATCCACTACAAAGTACTTGGGCTATGCCGTTGCGGGAGGGATAGTAAGGCCACTAGCTAGCAAGGTGGCCGCCATAAAGGAAGTCCCCACCCCACAGACAAAGACACAGGTCCGCTCCCTTTTGGGGTTAACAGGGTATTACAGGCGGTTTATCCCCAATTTTTCAGAAATTTCTGCACCCCTAACAGATCTGACAAAAAAGAGTGCCCGACCCAAGTTCAATGGTCTTGGGAGTGCCAAGACGCCTTTGACATGCTAAAAAAGTGCTTGTCAGAGGGCCCCACTCTTCGGAGCCCAGATTTTAAAGAGCCCTTCATCATCCAGACGGATGCCTCAGAGGTAGGACTGGGAGCAGTGCTGTCCCAGCAATTTGATGGTGTTGAACACCCCATACTGTTCATCAGCCGGAAGCTGTTCCCAAGGGAAGTGAGGTATTCCGTCATTGAGAAGGAGTGCCTCGCTGTAAAATGGGCAATTGAGGCCTTGAGACATTATGTCGCTGGAGTACACTTCACCCTGGTCACTGACCATGCGCCCTTGAAGTGGTTAAACACCATGAAGGATGCAAACTCAAGGTTGACCAGGTAGTATATGGCCCTCCAACCCTTCTCTTTTGATATTCAGCATAGACCTGGAAAGGACCATGGAAATGCTGATTTTTTGTCAAGAGAAAGAGTGGAGGGTCGGGCTTCAGCCGTGTGGGACTCTAGCCACACACAAACAGGGGAGGTATGTGACAGAGTGAAGTCAACTCCTATCAGTTACGCCTGGGAGACATATGTCTGAGTGCTTCATCCAGCACTCATATGGGTTAACTCAGGTGGAAGTTAGATAGTCAGGATGTAAGCTGACACCTGAGAGCCAGCAAGGTAGAAAAAGGATCTTGTTACTAGCAGTAGCTGGCTCTCTCAGACCAGAGCACATGGATATATGTGCTGCTAGCCAGACGAATACAGCACACTACTTACTGCAACCAAAGTAAGATTTGTTTCATTTGTTTTCATGACTGCTTAAAAGACTCTTACAGTTTGGTTATGGTTTAGCCAGCCAGCCTGCTAGATAGGCCTGCTGTGTTAGTCAGTTTTTCTCCCAACGTGGAGCAGGATTTATTTGTTTAAAGGGACAGTGTACCCGCATGTTATGTTGCTGTGGAGAAATAAAGCCACTGAACGTTTTCATTTATCCTGAAACTACACGTGTGGACTGTTCCCTGACCTCGGCTACAGGCCGTCCTGTCACACTGCTTTCTTCCAGATCTGACTCAAGCTTCACACGGAAGACTTCGAAATCCCCCCTAACCCAGAAGACAGGTAGGGAACACCTCCCCTCCAACTTATAACATTGCGGGAAAGCGGGGTACCTGGACATTGAGGGTCTACGGATCAGATAAGATCCCAGGAGGGATTGCTGCTTTAGATATTGTGAAGCAGGGACGTCCAGACACTGGTTAAGGGGTTCAGGAAACTAGCCATTCACCTGTGGCTTTTATTTCTAGATCCGACATTTACACACACACACACACACACACACACACACACACACACACACACACACACACACACACACACACACACACACACACACACACACACACACACACACACACACACACACACACACACACACACACACACACACACACACACACACACACACACGTAAACAGGACTAATTGTAGTATAATGTAATAAATAAATTTGTCAAAAACGAATGTTGTTCTGACTAGGAATTTATTAAATGTATTTTATTTATATATTTTATTTTAAAGCGGGGGCGGGACTAGGGGCGGGGTTGGGGGTGATACTAGGTGGCGAGTAGATTTTTGGGTTGGGCGAGTAGATTTTTGGGTGATTTGTCGAACACTGCTGATTTGAATAGTCCGAAATTAGAACCTGATAGAGACAATAATTGTTTTAATATGTGTTATGAACTAAAGTTAAAAATCAATTTTATTGGGAGAAATCCTTAATTAAAATAAATGGTCCTCATATTGAATAAATCCTATGTTAATGGCGAATTAAAATAAAGGTGGAGGGAGGGTGAACCAAAAGGAGTATATATTCCAATTGAATTCTAGGCTATCTGTATACCCTCTAGCAGGGCAGGTAAGTATGCACAGTGATAGAATGGTTTTCAAATGTTAGTTAACTCAAGTGGTGAGTCAACACTATAGTTGAATAAAGACACATAAAAAAACCTCAAATCCTTATGAATTATAAAACTGTATGAACTGCAGAACTAAGGCCATAATATATTATCTTACATGCCCTTGCAGTCTCATATATGTAGGTATGACTACAAGAGAAGTCCTATTTAGAGTGCTTGAACACACTCATAACATGAAAAATGCCAAAAGAGACTTTGATGCTTTTAAAAGATCACCATGGTTGCCAAACACTTTCTCACAGAGCACAATTCAGATC
Organism: Ascaphus truei; assembly: GCF_040206685.1. Classification (NCBI taxonomy): domain Eukaryota; kingdom Metazoa; phylum Chordata; class Amphibia; order Anura; family Ascaphidae; genus Ascaphus; species Ascaphus truei. The sequence goes on along the minus strand of NC_134487.1, from coordinate 196,420,844 downwards.
CTACTGTACACTGTTATCCGCATGTGCTATTGAGAAAGTTACATTAGGCGCACGTGGCAGAGATATAGAACAAGCTCTGCTACGTAGCGAATGCAGATGGATCGGTTTGCTGCAATCCATGTATCCTTGGGGTCTTAATGACTACTTGGGTTTTTCTATGTTTTTGTAGTGTCATTAGCATTTTTTCAACTGTATTGGTAGACTTGTATTTATTTTATATTTGACATGTTTTTCTTCTGTATTCCTTTCAAGTATACATCTGTGGGAGTCATCATCCTCTCCCCTTATGTCTTCTCTACCACTCATTTGTTTGGCAGAAATACTGGGGACCGCTCTGTGGGGTCGGTTTGCTATAAAAGTCGCTGTTCCACTTTTACTACCACTCCCAGCTATCACCACAGAGACAATTTATGTGAGTTTTCTGCCATAGAGATATTTATTAGCTACTGCATATATAGGCTCATTCAGGGTCTTTGTCAGGATGTCCCCGTGATTCTTTTAAAATTTACGTCTTTTGTTTTCATCATTTTTGTCATGAAAAATATATTTTATTAATTGTTTGGTAAACCAGACTGCTCCCTAAAGGTATTCTTTTTTCTTTACATTATTATATTTCCCTGGAGCACTGCCAGCTCTCTGTCCCTGTCCCTCCCATCATCCTCCCCCCCGTCTGTGCCCCCTCCTTCCCCTGCTCTTATCAGACGTGTCCTAAACTTTGCCTGATGAAGCACTACCCCCCCTCCCTCCTCCTCTCACTCCTCACCACCTCCTCCCTTCCCCCCTCCACCCCACCCCCCTAATAATATATATCACTGTCGCATTATTCCAAATAGACGACAAAAATTGCGAAGGAAATGCACCAAAGATATTGTAACCACTACACTGGTATAGATGTAAGGTTAAAAGCAAAAGATGCAAAAAAAGCAAAGGGAGCAAATGGAAACTATTACCCACATTAAACCTGGCTTTCCCCCCTCCTAGCCCCTCCCCCCCCCCCTCCTCGCTCCTCCCCCCCTCCTCACTCCCCCCCCCTGCTCGCTCCTGCCCCCATCTTCCCTCGCTCCTCCCTCCCTCTCCCCTCGCTCCTCCCCTCCTCCTCCCCCTCCGTCTCCGTCGCTCCTCCCCCCTCCCTCGCTCCCTCCCCCCCACAATGAAACCTCAAGCAGACTCCAACAGTTCAAAATAGGTCAAATAAATAAATTAATAATAATAATCTCTTTATTTGGTTTATTATGATTAGAGGTAATTAAGTCTCCCAAGGAGCAAGGTAGCATGAATAAGAGGCCGCACAGGACGAAGGAATTTGGCCATCCTCTCTGTATATAAGTGAAGTACAATATATGATAAAGTTGATCAAGTTTAGAAATGTTAATGTTAAGTTCCAAGTTAAGGATCTCTCTTAAATGCGGGGCGATTTACACTACCCAAAAATAACAGGGAAAACCTCAACCCGAAAATTAGGAATAAATATAAATGGGGTGAAATCAACAGGAGGAATAAAAAGGCAACATTTGAGATAACAAAAAAAAAATACATAAATGCCAATAAAACTAGCTTCCTGGAATGTAAAAGGTCTAAACAACTCCATCAAGCATAGAAAAGTGCTAAACTATTTGAAACAAAAGAGGGTAGCTATTGCACATCTAAAAGAAACACACTAAGATATCAAGGAATCTACAAAATTACAAAGGGACTGGGTGGGACAGTGTGTATTTTCCCCGGCGATTCATAAGAAAGTAGTGGTCGCTATTCTAATAAAGAAAAATATTCCAGTGGAGAACATCTCGACAGAGTCTGACGCAACAGGCAGGCTGATAATAGTAAAAATTAAAACGGCCGAGAAAGAATATGTCCTAGGCAATATCTACGGCCCCAATGACCATAATCCCCAATTTTTCCAAGACCTGACACAAAGAATTCTAAAATATAAATGCAACAATTTAATACAGGGAGGTGACTGGAATGTGGTACAAGACACATTTATGGACAGATCAGGATATAAGAAGGGCACTCCACCCTCAAATATACAAACAAAAAACATGTCACAAATAAAAGATGCCCTAGGCCTAGTCGACGTGTGGAGGACCTTCAACCCCACAGAAAAAGAATACTCCTTCTATCCTAGCATTCACGCGACCTTTTCAAGAATTTATAGTTTCCTAACTAGCGAAGGGTTACTAAACAAGATATCAAAAGTAGATATTGGAGAAATAATAATCTCGGATCATGCTCCCATCTTTATAGAAATTGAAATAAATATAGATATGATGAGAAGCCCAAACATTTGGAGATTCCCAAACTATTTAGCAAAAAGTGAAAAATTCAGGGAATTCCTGCGAAATAAGTGGAGAGAGTTTGAAATTGATAATGAAGCCCACAAGACCGATCCAATATTGTTTTGGGAAGCCTCAAAAGCAGTCATGAAGGGCCAAATTATCTCATACGTCAGCAGGTTCAAGAGGGAGGCCAACAAAGGCTTTAACCTGGCAAGTAAGGAGCTAGGGCAAGCTTATAAAACGCTTAAGACAAAAGACTCCCAAAGTAATAGAGAGAGATCCTGGCAGAAGAAAGCGGCATGTGAAATCTGGATAGAAAAACAAGTAATCAGGAAAAACACAGTCAGAGAGACCACATTCTTTAATCACGGGAACAAATCAGGTAGACTCTTGGGGAACCTCATGAGAGGCTATAATAACATAAAACCTATTGCGAAAATAAAAGATCTAAAGGGAGCAATAACTACAGACGCAGAAAAAATAAGCTTCATTTTAAAAAAATATTATGAAAAACTATACGAGACGGGATCTATCAATATAGCTAATAGAAAAAGTTTTTTTGAGAAACTTAACATCCCGAAAATCAATGCAGATCAACTAGCGAACATCAATGCCCCTATCACACCCAAAGAACTTACAGACACTATAGGTAATTTGAAGACTTTTAAGGCCCCAGGACCTGTCAGGGGAGTATTACAAAATACTCAAGGAAGAAATAAATACTCCACTGAAAACAACATTCCAGTTAATTCTAGAAGGGAAAGGCGCCCTACCTTCAAGTGAAATGGCCCATATAAAAATTATTCATAAACCCGGGAAAGACCCCCTTTTGCCAGTCATATAGGCCAATCTCCCTGATAAACCAAGATATTAAGATCTTTACAAAAATAATAGCAGATAGATTGGCAAAAATACTTCCATCTATCATACACCCAGACCAATCGAGCTTTATAAAGGGAAGATCAGGAGTTAAAAATATTAGAAAGGTCATTTCGGCTATCCTTTGGGCACAGAAGCACAAGATAAAAAAACGTGGCCGTGGTCACTATAGACGCTGAGAAAGCGTTCGATAACATACTTTGGGGCCACGTCCACTTTTTGTTAGATAAGTTTGGTTTAGTGGGAACATCACCTCGGTCTTGAATACCCTATATAACAAGCCAAAAGCCAAAATAATAGCGGTCGGCTGTATATCAGAACTGTTCTCGCTCCATAGAGGGACAAGACAAGGATGCCCGCTGTCACCATTGTTGTTCAACCTAGCAATAGAACCGTTGGGACACTATTTGAGAAATATGACCGAATTCGAGGGCATAAGGATGGGCAAAATAGATCTGAGATTAGCAATGTTTGCTGACGATATCTAACTGTTTCTGGTAAACCCAGAGAGATCGGTAGAGAAATACTCGAAGCCATATCAAATTTTGGGTCATTTGCGGGCTTCAAAATCAATGTCTCCCAAACGGAACTCTTATATATAAACAAGCTATGGGAACCAGAGATGCAGCTAAAATACCGATCAAGCTAACTAGAGCCCCAATAAAATATCTAGGGATAAAATTAGAAAAAGATTTAACAAAACTATACGAAAATAACATTAAACCGATTATTAAAAAGATCCTAGAGGAGCTGAGGTCATGGATGACCTTCCCACTGTCCCTCTTTGGAAGGATATGTGTTATTAAAATGATATCTTTTGCAAGACTACTGTACCCACTTCAGACCCTGCCCCTCTTACTTAAACACAAAGACGTAAAAGAATTAAACAAGGGGATAAATAAATTTATATGGAATGGGAAGAGAACAAGAATAGCCCTAAACAAATGATAGATGACGAAGGAAATGGGAGGAACAAATATCTCAAATATTAGAGATTACAACTTGGCGTGCCTTCTTAGACACGTAGGAGACTGGATACTAGACAAGGAGTTCTATTCCTCTCCAGAAATTGAGAAGCAATTCTCTGACCATTATTTATTACCCGAGATTCTCCATACAGAATGGAACAAATTACCCCAGGAACTCAGGTCAAATGTACTAATTAGAGACACAGTTATGACGTACAGTAGAGAGCAACAAGGAAAAAGTTCAACCTATCTTACTCATCCTCTAGATTCCTACCTATCCTAGGAAATCATAGATTCCCCCCAGGGAAAGACAACAAAAACTTCTATATATGGGATAAAAAGGGGATTAAATGCCTGGGCCATATTATTAGCGAAGAGAAACAGGACTTTATGTCTTATCAGGAAGGGCTACTAAGTATGATCTCCCTGAGAACCAAATATACTCATACATTCAACTGTTAAACTATGACAGAAGCCTCCACGACTATAAAAGAAATATTCTGAAACACAACGCCTTTGACAGCTACTTTATGCAAGATAGGACCCCCAAACACTCCTTAGCAGAAATGTATAAATTAACCAGAGACAAGGAAATGGAGAAAAATAACAGCAACAAATTAAAAGCCTGGCAACAAGATTTTAAGAAAGTGCAGACAATGGAAGATTTGGTGGTGGGATATACTGAACTCGTAAAATAATAGTCTCTGAACGCTGGAGAGAGATGCAATTCAAAATAATGCATAGAGCATACATTCCTTTCATGAGACAGGTGAAAAATGTAGAAGTAGATACACTGTACCACAAAAATATCCCAAAAGTAGACAAGAGAGGGCTAACCTCAAAAACTGCTTCTGGGATTGTGAGAAAATCTCTATGTTTTGGGATCAGATATTAAAATGTATCAAGTCAGTGACAAAGGTGGAGTGGGGAAAACACCCGCTACCCATGTTATTTGCCAACATGGAACCATGGCAAATTAGGATAAATAGGAATAACAAAGCACTCCTTCCAACAGAGATGATCCTCCTAACTGCTAGGAAGGCTATCATGATGAAATGGCTGGAACCAGAAGCCCCAAGAATGGAATTAATTAAATCCCTACTAATCAAGCTCATTACCATAGATAAAATTAATATAGACCAGAGAGGAAAAAATCCAGAGAATAAATTCCGCAATAAATGGGACCTAATGTTATCATCCTTCCTAAAAAAGGACCAGACTAAATTCCTTGAGAAACAAAAGGAAGGGGAACACCCCCGACAATAGATCCCCCCCCCAAAGAAATAAAAAAAAATCATTAAAATCCACTATCTAAAGACAAAGACTAAATTAAACACAGTAAACATAATATGTAGAGATGATCCAAACAAGGTTAACGCCTATTGGCGATTAGTTCAATAAGCGCTCCCAGTTTTGAGGGAGTGTTCAGGGCTTCCAGGAGTCCGAGTTATAAAGGAAAAAGGAAAAATTAGGTGACACATACCAAGATCCCAATGTATTGTTCTATATCGGAAAATGATATCAAATATTTGCTGTTTCTCTCAATGTATCTTATGTGGTATATATATGTATATGGATGTATATATATATGTGTATATATATGCATTTAACGTGGCGGGAACACCAATACATGTATCTATCAGCATGACTTGTAAGTGAATACACCTGAATAAAAAAAGATATTAAAAAAAAAAAGGTTACACACTTTGCATAGCCTCCCACTCGATGATCTGTATCTTAACTTGCCCTTGTCCAGATACTGCATTGTGCCATCTGCTTCCATGGATCAAACCCGATTCTACGGACGCAGGAAGCCACTCGCCTCTGCCGTGCCTATCACACAGAAAGCGAAAGGCGGCAGCCGTTTCCAAGCCAAGGCCAAAGCGACAGGCTAAGGCTAATAAAGAAAACTTTCTGCTGACCCCAAAGGCTAAGGGTTTTAATACACGTAAGCCTTATTATGTCAAGAAGAAAGTTGGTGATGTACACTCAACGCAAAACAAATGGCAGCCAATCCATCGAACCCGCAGGCCACTTCCTCGATTACGCTTCGACGACTCTGCCGCCGCTCTCCCGGAACTCTACAGCCCATCTTCTCCACTGCTCTTCGATGATGCTGCCGCTGGTCTCCCAGAAATCAAAGGGTCACTTTCTCCATTACGCTTAGACGATGCTGCCGCTTCTCTCCCGGAAATCCACAGGTCACCTCCTCCATCCTTCTTCGACAACGCTGCCGCTTCTCTCCAGGGAACCCTCATCTCATCCGCCGTAGCACCCATCCACCCAGATGTCCACAGCATGCCATAAACAAGAACCAGCTCGTTAGACCGCATGCTGAATGGGAAAGTGTGGATATCCCTGGGAACTCTACTATGCTGGCAAAGATAGATCTGATTTTAGAGACCATGCTAAATATGGAACAACGGATGCAGAAGAAGGATCGACGGATGGAGAAGATAGAGACTGACATAGCGGGGATACATAATTTGCTCTGTGTTCATGCCCCTGTATCCCCGACGCCGGAGCAGGAGGGTGGCATTGATGTGATGAATGGGACCTATGACCGCCTTCCAACACCAAGCGCACCCCCTCCATCAGAAGAATTTGTGTACATGTATGCCGTTGAGGAGGAGGATAACATGACAACCCTGTCAAGACCACGCCAGGAGACAACACGGCGACCAAGACAGGAGGAAAGCTTCCTTCCAGACAACCTACCCTCGCCCGCCGCTACAAGCACACCCGCTCCCAGAACCCAGCCTACATACTGTATGCTTGTATCGATACGGTGCCCGACATCATCCTGCGCGAGCTGCCACCGGCACTCAGGGAGAAGTATAGGGTGATGAGTGCTGGTTTGTCCCAGAAGTATGGCATGTTAATTTTTAAGCGTGTCCTACTTGGTGTACTGCGGGTGGGCCAGCAATGTAAACTACGAAGGAAATCAGGAAAAAAGGCGCTTCCTGAAAATTTAAGAAGAACTATTGTGGAGGAATTGCGGCGCTATTTTTCAATTTCAGATCCTTTAATGAAAATCGTTCGAGACTCCATTAATGGCATTTTGCGCCATAAAAGGCATCGGCCCTGGAAGGACAATCTGGTGGGGATCGAATTTGCGTGACTGCTCGACTGTTGTTTATTTTTTGTAAATGTTTTGGTAAATGTTTTGACTTACTGTACTTTAATAATGGAGATGTTGCATTTTTTTAAATTTTATGAATAAAGAATTTTTTTTAATAACACCATACTGTTGTGCTGTACATGTTTTGACTTTCTGTACTTTAATAAAGGAGATGTTGTGTGTTTTAACTTGTACTGTATTAATTAAGAAATGTTTTTACTTACACAGGACCTGCACAATTCCAGTCCTCGTTGGCCGCAAACAGACCCGGTTTTCAAGGTTATCCTGAAAACCGGGGCTGTTTGCGGCCCTCGAGGACTGGAGTTGTGCAGGCCTGATTGACTGTTCTGTACACTATCCTACTGTAAATGTTTTGACTTTCTGTACATAAATGTTTTCACTAGCAGTAAACCATACACCTGTTAATGTTTTGAATTGCTGTACACTTGAAATGTTTTTAAATTGTATGTATTTGTAAATAAATGTTTTTGTACTTACTCCACCAATAAAAGAAAATGTTGATTTGTTTTAAATTGTTCCATTGTCTCCTTTTATACTGTAACAAAATACAGTGTTTCTAGAACATACAGTACTGTCCAGGCATACTGTACAGTACTGTACCGTATACTGTAGGCATGCTCAGAACTGTACATCACAAGCGTATTAAAACAATACATGCTGTACGGGTATAGAATACACATATGTACTGGAATACATGTAGAACAAATGCATACTTTTTATTTTTCGGGTTTATTATACAGTATATATAAAAAAAAGTATTGTATACTGTTGTTTGGTTTTCTATGAAGCTCTCAGTTACAGTATTCTATCCTAATCAATAACAACGGCCACTAAACTGTAGACTCCGGTACATGTTTTTTTTAATTAGATTCTGCAATGTGCAGGCATTGTAACACAAAGCGATATTATCCATCGAAATCATTCCATTTGCCGTTTTCCGCATGAAATGACAAAGTTTTCTTTTCTGAGGAAAAAAAAAAAGTAAAAGTTTTACTGTAATGGTCAGGCAGTCCCCTAAAGAAGTTCCCACAGTCAGTCCCACCAATAATTTTCTCGGGGGGCGTCTCCTGTTCACATGCGCCTACTGTTGATGTGATGACACGCATATGCGTTTCAAGAAGGTTCAAATGCGCATGCGCCTAGCTTTCCACGAATTGTGCAGTATCTACTGTAGAAGCTGCTCAGCAAATGATATTGCTTACAGGAGATATTGCTTACAGGAGAATCGCTTGACTGTGCATTGAATTGATATTTCAAAAACAGAATAAAATACGGCAACATTACTCACCATAGACTTTGCCAATCAGCTGGCGCTGAGCCACTGCCAGTCCCGTAATCTTCATTATACACGTAGTTGACAGGTGACAGTGGGACTACTACACCTGTAGTCAGCTGATGAGGCTGGAAATCGCTTAGGTACATGCAAGCTTGCTGGAATCTGTACGCGAAATCCAGCTCAGGCTTCAGGTATCCGGGCAGGGACAGACAGCAAGGGTTGTCGGTCACCAGGTTTTCACTGACGGTCGGACTGTTATTCGAAGCCAGGGCTGGTGCTGGCGCATTGCTTGCCTGCGACTGACGTTTCTTAGTTGGTTTTAACATGACCTTTCGCCTTTTGAAGTCTCCGTGATCATAGATATGGGAAAAACCCGGTGATACACACCAATACCCTCCAATAACATCGGGATCAATATGAAAAAAACACGGATCGATATATAACTTTTTCCTTATTGCACGCTTCCACACACGAGAATCTGGTAAAAATTTGTAAAAGTCATAGTTTTCGATAAAATACTGATAAATTTGAGCAACTGTTGCCATCTTATCATCTGTTGCATTAATCGCGGCCCATATTAAATAAGCGTACGTTCTGTCGGGTTTTTGGAACACGGACTGCAGTTGTACACCCATCTCAGAACTCTCTGAACAATAGACCACCAGACAGTGCGCGTTTAGTTTTAAAATGAAAAGCCTAAATTGATACATTATTGTAACTTCTTCAGTCCCAAGGCCAATTTACAATGGACCACTGTGGTATTCTTTTAAACACCTGCCATCTGGCGGATACGCGAAGAATTGCAACCAATTAAATCCGAACCATTATTAATAAACGCATCAACCGCGGGTGTGAATGCGACATGAATGCGGTATGAATGCGGTCAGAATGCGGCATGAACGTGGTGAAGTGCGGTGAAGTGCGTGGCATTCGGAAAAAATCCCTGAAAAAATTCGGAGATCTTGGAGAATAAAAGGGTGCGTGGCTGTATATAATTTGAGGAAAAATACTCTCAGATGACAGAAGAAAATACTAATCAAACAACAGGAAAGTGAAGATAAGATCACCCAGTGCTCTTGTGAAAGTGCTATGATAATAAAATGGTGAAAATACTATTATAATAATGCAATATAGTGATAAATCTCTTAGCAGTCAAAGAGGCAGTCCGTGCACTTCTTACGGTTCCTGAGCTCCCTGCATTTTTTCAACTAATCTAACAACCATCTATTTACAGTAGCTTGAATGAATAACACATCACCACATGATGTATCTTGCATTCCGCTAAAGGATATATTCTCTCTACTCATTTTATTTCAAAAGCCCTTACCCACGTTAAATCTTTCTCAATGACTACCCCATACCTCTGGAATGCCCTTTCCCTTAATATCCAATTAGCACCCTCTCTATCCACCTTTAAACCCACATTAAAACACACCTGCTTAACGAAGCATTTGAGTAGCTCCGTGGCTGATACTTTACACCTCATACAGTAAATAAACATTGGCCCCTTGCAGTCAAACTTACCAGAACAGCCTCCTACTATCTCCGTACATTCTTCCTACCTACCAATTAGAAAGTAAGCTCTTCGGGGCAGGGACTACTTTTCCTAAATGTTACTTTTATGTCTGAAGCACTTCTTCCAATTATGTGTTGTTTGTACTGCCGTATTTCCTCGTTTGTAAGACGCCATCAATTGTAAGACGCACCATCAATTTAGCACTTACAATCAAGAAAAAAACAAAAAACTGTTATTTGACCTCCTCCATCTCACTTACCAAGTTTACAGGCGGCAGCAGTGGAAGTCCATCAGTGAAGGAAAGAAGTTGGTGGCATCAGGAGAGGTCTGTCAGCGGAGGAATTAAGTGTGCGGCGGTGGAAGGAGAGGTTCGTGTCCGTGGAGGAATGTACCGGTAATTAAGACAGCGGGCGGGCGGCAGGAGAAGAACAACATCAGAACATCAGAACATCAGACCTCTGACTGGGGAAGGAGAAGAGTAGCATACTTTAGGAGTACGGCTGGGAATGAGCCGGAAGTCAGACACCACGTTGTAGCTTTGCTATTTTGGCTGTGCACCAGCTATTTTTATTTGGATCTCCTTCACATTGGTAGTTTGATCTGAAAGTTGACTGAAAGTGTCCATGTGATAATCGCATTTATTAAGCACAACCATACAACCTCCCTTATCCCCATCCCTAAGAATAATATCCTGTACAGTCTTTAGCTAACTAAGAGCTTTCCTCTCCAGAGACATAAAATTAAATGTATGCCCTAATTGTCTACTAGAAAGTGGTTTCAAATCTGTCAACCATTTTTTTTAAATGATCAATATGAACACATTTCGATGTTGTAATGGATAGAAGCTGGACCTGGGTTTCAGAACTCTACACACCTTGTGAGGCTCAATAGCCTTCTCTTGGAAACCTTCTATTGATAATGAATTACTCAAAATCTTGTACAGTGTATTGAACCCTGAAATCAAGGTCCAGCTCCAATAACCTATCAACCTCCACATAAGAGACATATACTTCTGAATCAAAGTGATTATTTGTATAGATGGAAGATATTTTTTTCCCTTATGTGTCAAATTACGGACCAGCTTATTCACATCAATCATAAAGTATTAAACAACTTGAAATGCCAGTTGGCAGCTAAAGATAACCCCTTGCTTAAAACAGACATATATTCAAAGGGGAAAGGGGATAATTTGACAAATTAAGTACATTTTTCCCCCTCTTTTAGTTTGTCCTACTTTGTACCCAATCTCCTATTTCTCCCTCTTCTGGTCTTTTTTGAGGCACATCTGGTGATTATCCTCCTTGGAGGTGGAAGTTCTGGAAACAGTGACAAACACATCCAGTGTAAAAAAAAAGAACGATTCCTGCGCTTCTACCAATTAGGCTAAAATAAAATAATAATTTCATGAAAAAGGGCATTTTGTTAAACCCTTTGGCCAAAGCATTTGTAAGCCTGCATGTCACGTCAAGGCATACCCTGTAAATGGAGGTACCTAGACATATATATAATAGTTGTCCCATGGACTGGTGAAAAAAGTGTAAAAGCCCTGAAGGGGTTAAATAAAGCATGATCTTATGTGAGTAGTGCAATTAAAATCTGGCTAAAGCCAGTATCAGGTGAAAGGATTGGGGTGCTCCAACCCGCAGCTACTCCATCCAGTATATAAATAATATTATTATAGACCCTGGAGAAACCAGTGGGAGTGGGTAGGTACTTTAAGACTTGTAAGTATCAGTGACAATAAGTCAAACTTAACCATAATAGTCTAAACCAATGAACCCCACTCACGTCATCTCCAGGGTTTCCTCAGCTGGCGTGCAAGCCTAAAGGATCCAGAATCCAGAAGTATCCAACAGCAAAAAACGAATGGCGCACAGCCAGGGAGCCAGGTGTGGAATAAAAAGTTTTCTTTTATTTCAGCATGGTATGAGACAAAAAAACCCCCTTGGGGGACACAGGCAAAATCCTCCTACGCGTTTCGGACCACCTTGATAAAGGACCCGGTGGTCCGAAACGCGTAGGAGGATTTTGCCTGTGTCCCCCAAGGGGGTTTTTTTGTCTCATACCATGCTGAAATAAAAGAAAACTTTTTATTCCACACCTGGCTCCCTGGCTGTGCGCCATTCGTTTTTTGCTAAAGCCAGTATCATACTAACTTTTACTATAGAGGTAAACTGGGTGCACAAATTCCCACGTGTGAATATAATAAAACTTACACAAATATCTCTCTCAGCCTTACACATTCACATACCATTAGACCGCAAGCTCCTCGGGGCAGGGACTCCTTTTCCTTAATGTTACTTTTATGTCTAAAGCACTTATTCCCATGATCTGTTATTTATATTATCTGTTATTTATTTGATTACCACATGTATTACTACTGTGAAGCGCTATGTACATTAATGGCGCTATATAAATAAAGACATACAATACAATACAATACCATTCAATGGAGAGGGATGTCCAGACTGACACTAGGGTGTATTATACCTGCACTAATTGAAAAATTGGTAGGGGCTCAGTAACTGCTATGTAAAGCAGATGAGCCAATAAACCTACCTGTAAGAGACGTGTTCAGAGGTATGCAATGGAGACTGTTTTAAGGTGAAATTAAAATAAGGCTTTATTGCGCCTGTTGCTTTAAACACAGCAAACATGTCAATCAGCAAAGAAAATCCGCTCCACTCTGGAGTATATATACTCTTTTGATCCAGATCTCTAACTGCATGGTTAGCCCAGCGATTCACCAGCCCAAATCATAGAGACATTCATATACTTACATAGACATAGATAATAGTCTTAAAAGAAAAGTATTATCTGTTAGCTGGGTTGCTGTAGGGGAAGGCTTCTTTGTTCTCCTGGCACCACACCCATTTGTGATAAAGCAATGTCAGGATCCAGGTATACAAGTATTATCCCCTGTGTCTTGTTGTCAGCTTGCAGTCTCTTTTGGCAGGCTCAAGGCGTCTGTCTCCTTGTTCAGCCCAGTTGTGGACTAAGGAGTCTCACTTCCTGTCTCAGAGGCAGGCTTTTTCTAACCCCTGTAATCAGCCAGGTGGTGTTAGTTAATTGCCTACCAGCAGTTAACCACCACACTGCTGGATTAGGGGCACATTTGTGAACAGGGATAAGTCCCCTGTTACACTACCCCTATGACGTTTCAGAGATACTATATTTAAAATGCCCTATGGGAGTATGCAGCAAGTGTAAAAATACAAATATGCATTCCTAGATTTGACACAATATAAAAATGTAATACAATATATTTTATTAAGGCATATATTTTGTACTACTGGGATTAACTGGAATTTTACTGCAGTGTGGTTTATCTTTCTCAGATGTTATACAACTTTGTACGATAATCCCATAGGCTCTGCACCCAGCAGCAACCATACTAAAATATATGGGTGGGAGACTTTACAAAGGGAAAATTGTTGGATTTTGTAGGATAACCCAACCCATGTCAATTGGGGGACCACCCAATCTAAGATCCGGGTCAGCATATTTCCAAACTACCCAACACCTGAGATATATACAGATGCAGCGGCCGTTATTCGAACATATCACGCGTAGTATACCTCGGAATACCCAGGACATGGCGCATCATTAACGCGTGTTAATTCATTTTTTATCGAGTGCAGAAAATTGAATTTTAGTATTCTGGTTTTTAAAAACCTCCAAATTGACACTGAACTGTACACATTACAATTCATTAATTTCTGCCATGGAAATACGAAGAATTGCACCCAAAGAAATCGGAATCAATGAAATTTCAAACAAAGCAACTGCGTGATTAGCCCCGTGGAGTACAGCAGCGCACACAAAACGGCTTTGTGATATGTTGGAATAATGGCCGCTGCATCTGCATAGTGCCATCCCGCTCACCCCCCAAAAAACACACAATGAATGCCTTATAAATAGATGTATAAGCCACAGGAACCTTTTACATTAGTCACTGACCCAGTATCCAATAGCTGATGTCTCCCCTTTAAAGAAGCACTCCAAGCATCATATTTAAAAAATATATAGTTTTGAAGCCATGGGTCTCCAGAGATAAGGCACTACCTGAGATACTTACCTCGGAATGCAGTGCCGGTAACAGCTCTGGGTGGGCTAGTTTGGGTTATCAAAAAGGTGGTTGAAATGTCTCAAGTCTCACGGGTCAATAGGAAGTCGTGATGACATCCCTTGTCTTCTTTGGCTGCGATTATACCAAAAAACGTCCTTGGTGTCTCCTGTAGCGACACCACGTAGCACAAAAACTAATTTTGAAAAAGCTTCAACTGTCTCCCGCTTTGCAGTAGCAAGCGGGGTGACAGTTGAATTTGGTATAAGCAGTTGTCACATTTGTATGACACTTGTTTTTAGCGCCACATGGTGTCACTACTGGAGACAACATGGGCGTTTTTTGGTATAATTGCAGCCTCATTGGCCCACGTGAAGCAGGAGCTTTAAAGAGCAGAGATAGATACCGGCACCCCCTATGGAGGTAAGTATCTCGGGAAGCAGGGCATACCGGAAGCTGAAATCAATGTGGTTCATCTACGGAGACATCCTGCTTCGAACCTATTAAAAAAACTTGTCACTTGGAGTGCTCCTTTAAGTTTCAAAATGAGGCACTTGCTGCAACCTTTCAATAGTTTGTTAGTTGCTGTTAAAGAGACTTCCTCTCCTATGACAAAGTTATGCAGCACCTCAGGCCGTGCTCAGGGAATTAATAAAAGTTATGTATTTTGGCTGGATACATCCCATTATATCATTTAAACAATTAGGGAGTACATACATTTCAAAAGATGTTCCCTAATAAAAATTAAAACAGTCAGGCAAACAGAGACTGTAATACAATCAAAGCCAGGAGCAAGGGATAGGTTGTAAGATGTCATCTTAAGAGGGATATAATCAGCAGTAGAAACAAAGGAAAGGTGCACAGCGCATTGAAAATCTTCAGGGTTAAATGACTGGCAGTTAAATAAACCGAGTTTATTGGCACATAGCAAAAGACAGAGGGATAAAAAAACACGTGTCTGCATTTCGTGCCCTATTGGCGCTTTATCAAAGAGTAAAAGACTCCATGCTGTAGCTATTATTTAAATAGTGCTCTTGCACCTGAAAACCTACCCATGGAATCAGAGATACCTGTGTCTAGATGGAAAAGAAAGGACATCAGGTTTACAAAATGTCGGGTGTGGCAGGACGGCCTCGCGGCAGGGTCAGAAAGACAATAGACACGATGGGAAACTTCAAACTGTAGTGGTTTATTAGCCACAACCAAATAAAGTTCGGATGCACTGTCCCTTTAAGAAAACCAAATTACAGTGGCGGCCACCTTTATCCTAATGCGGCCATAGCGGCGCAACTCTGATAACCGCGGGCAGATGTAGTATATATATATTTTTTTCGGAATATGTTACGGTATTTTAGCGCTCGTAATATTAGCATATTCTTAGCGCTGTCTGCAATACTGCAATACCGTCTAAATACACATGTGGGCGTTCGCAAGCTGTTGTCTTCAAAGTCTAATACTGTAGCAGTTCAACCTATGTCAGTACACAGTCTCCGTGTGCGCGCGCAGTAATTGTAAATTTGCATATTTTTACATGCATGTATATCTCATTTGAACATTGTTGAAACGCATAGGCGTGTACTGTAACAGTATCACATTTCGGCATATATAGCGCTCTT
Organism: Ascaphus truei; assembly: GCF_040206685.1. Lineage (NCBI taxonomy): Eukaryota > Metazoa > Chordata > Amphibia > Anura > Ascaphidae > Ascaphus > Ascaphus truei. Next base: position 196,405,105 of record NC_134487.1, on the reverse strand, counting down.
CCCTCGCTCGCCCCCACACACACACACAGGATAATGTACTGCACTGCAGTATTTTAACTTCTTATCTACAGTACACCTCTCCCACGCCATTCCTTTGAACGGGTGGCTTTCTGGTTTCAATCACATTCCTGTCATCACATTCCTGCGTGTATAACGTTCAGTTTTGATTTACTGTATTCTTCTGTGTTGATTATTAATGCTTATTGGGGGAAAAAAAGTTCAAGAGTGACCAAAAAAAAATAATTAATTTTCCTATTGTTGGCTTTAAGTCACCTCTCTGCGCCTGCGTGTAATCCTCTTTGGGAAGGGACCTGTAGTTGATTATTACTGCGCATGCGTGAATTGCTTGTGAAGTTCAAGAGTGACCAAAAAAAAATATTTTTTTTTTCTCGTCATTTTTTATTATTATTTTCTCAACATGAATGAATATGTTCCTGCCTCAACCATCTTGACATTACGATATTCAAACTGTGCTGTAGCTTTTGACTGCGACACTGTGCATTTGACTGCACATGATTGATTTGTGTGATTTTTATGTTGAAAACATGTCATGTCTTTGAACTACAGTACAGCTAATACATCATGCAGCTGTACCCTGTACCCCCCTCCCCCACGCACACACACACAAGGCTGTTCAAGGATTTGAACCTCTTATCGACACCTCTAAAAAACCATTCATTCATTTTCCTATTGTTGGTTTTGAGTCACCTCTCTGTAATCCTCTTTGGGAAGGGAGCTAAGTGATGATTACTGCGCATGACTCACTCATCCACCTCCCCAACCCTTTGAGGCTTCGTTTACGGTAACGCTTGTGATAATCCCTTCTCGAATTTGATATGTAAATCTGATTTGCACAGCACTGTGAAATTGAGAGTTACAAAAAACATAATCTGATTCATGTTTTTGATGCAGTAAGTTAACAATTTTTGTCGTTCTTTCTTTTTCTTTGGTGTAGGGGAGGTTATCAATGATGTTGATTATCATGAATGTAAAGAAATATTTATTTTATTTTATCAGGAACAAAAAATACAAATATACAAAGAATCATGAATAATACAAAATGCAGTCTTTATTCAGTTCTTGTCAGTTGAAAATTGAGGGCCGGTGGATAATCAATGAATAATGCACATTGATAATAATATTAATTAATAATATATAATATATAATAAGATATATAATAATATAACATTTTCCGTCTTTATCTTCTTCCTCATTCTGTGTAGTTCATTGAGAGAGGGGAGGTTTTCTGTAAATCATGACTGCATTTTAGATACACGTTACTGTACACACAGTACACACAATGTACACATAATACCCCCCCCTCCCCCTTTCCATCCTTTTTTTTCTCTGAAAAGACAAGAAAATAAAAAATTAGTGCAGTTAGGTGCATATTATGGCATTGTGTACTGTATAGCTACTCCATATTGGACTACAGTATGCAGTTAGTACTGTCAAACTAGTCTATACTGGAACTACTGTATACTGTAACTACTGTTAAATACTTTGTAACCAGATGGCTAGTGCTGCTCTCTCAGGAAAGAAAAAATCTGTGCCATACTTACCTGTATCATACAGTACTGTTCTTGGTGTGCCTGTATTTACCATACTAGAGTACAGTACTATACCATACTACCTTCCTGATGCTTGCCCATTACGCTCGATCACAATGGGCAACACAGTCGCAATATTGTCAATATATTTATTGCATCGATCCACGGTGAGTACATCATTCCAAATACTCATTATGCCTTACGCCAACTCATCCTTTTTGGAGGGTTTCACGACTTTTCGGATATGATCCTTCAGCTGATGCCAGACCATTTCGATAGGATTGAAGTCTGGTGATCTGTCATTGGAGGGGGAAAAAAGGACAATGAGTTAAAGAGATACACAGTAAAAACAGTGGGAAAAAATGAGACACGGTTACCGCACTTACTCCGCTGGTGTCTTCACCCAGTTGATACCGCGTTCAAGAATATGTGCTGTTGATGCGGTGTGCTTTGGATCGTTGTCCTGGTAGAAACGGTGACCATCTGGGAACTCACGTGTGATGTATTCCACAATCTCAGGCACAATTTGCTCTTGGAAAAAAGCTTTATTCATGATTCCTGTAACAAGAAAAGAAAAGTGCTCAAAAAACTGCACACTAGTATAGTACAGTGCATAAGGCAAAAATGTGTGACTTATGTTACCTTCAAAGGTGACAATGCATCCTGGTCCACGCCTAGAGATGGCACCCCACACATGCATCTTCACTGGGTGTTTTGGACACGGCTTCATAAATATGCAACCTTTTTTGGGGAATGCAAAGGTGGCAAATCTCTCCAGCGATACAGTAGACTCATCAGTTTAGATGCAATCCTGGAAAGTTTCTCCACTGTTGATCCATGCCTGGGCCTGGACCACTCTCTTGATCTTGTTAACGTCCCTTATCATAGGGTACGCTCTGTAATGACAAGGAATAATTTTATAGGTACAGTACAGTTTCTTAAACATCACTTTAACCTCCTGTACTGTCCAGTACTAACCTCACACGTCCATATTTCCATCCAATTCTGCGTCTCATCTTCTTTATGCTGGTCTCGGATACAGTGAGATTGTGATTTTGCTGCAGAGTGTATTTGACCCTTAAGGCACTCTTCTCATCATTCTCTTCACTTATTTTGTCGACCAGAAGAGTTGTCTCCCTACAGTGTACAGAAAAACAACAATCCGGTAAGTTACAGTGCAGTAGGCCACATGTACAGCACATCATTTACAGTAAACAATAATAGATGAGCAATATAAACAATAATTGATAGATATACTATATTATATAGTAATACACGCACCCGCAGCAAAGGGAGCGTGTCCGGAGTGTGGTATGAAGCGTTGCCAGGCCAGGTGTAGTAAGGTAGACAATACTTGCCGGTACCGTTTGTAGAGATAGAGTGAAGGTTGCCTCGCCGAAGTCAGGGAGTGGAGAGTGGAGATAGGTCGTTGTCCAAGCCGTGTTCAAGGGGTTACCAGAGTGTGCGTTGTCCAAGGAGTGCCGAGATCGAGAGCCAGAGGGGGTAGTCGTACAAGCCGCATCAGAACCTGTGAAAACACTGAGAGAATCCAGAAGTACTTCCATACAGAGACTATGTCGAGCAAAGACTGAGAGCAGAGAGGAGCTAGATAAAGCAGGAAGGTCCAATTAGGAATGCGTGGATGCCGGTAAGGCAGGATTGTTTTGTGTGTCCAGGGGCTCCCTGCGGGGAGGGAGTGCTCTGTGTGGGAAGCGAGGAGAACGCCGATTCCTGACATTCATGCAGTATGTGTGCGTCAGTCAGTCAGTGACTGTGTGTGTGTGTGTGCGCGCGTGCGTCAGTCAGTCTGACACCGAAACACAAACACACACACAGAGACTGACTGACGCACACACACACAGTCAGTGTGTGCGTGTGTGTGCCTCAGTCAGTGTGTGCGTGCGTGCCTCAGTCAGTGTGTGCGTGCATGCCTCAGTCAGTGTGTGCGTGTGTGCCTCAGTCAGTGTGTGCGTGCGCGCCTCAGTCAGTGTGTGCGTGCGTGTGCGCCTCAGTCAGTGTGTGCGTGCGTGTGCGCGTCAGTCAGTGTGTGCGCGTCAGTCAGTGTGTGCGTGCGCGTCAGTCAGTGTGTGCGTGCGCGTCAGTGTGTGCATGCGCGTCAGTGTGTGCATGCGCGTCAGTCAGTGTGTGCGTGCGGCGTCAGTCAGTGTGTGCGTGCGTGCGGCAGTCAGTCAGTCTGTGTGTGTGCATGCGTCAGTTACTGTGTGTGTGTGTGTGTGTGCATCAATCAGTGTGTGTGTGTGTGTCAATGTGTGTGGCAGTCAGTGTGTGTCAGTCAGTGTGTGTGTGTGTGGGCCAGTCAGAGTGTGTGCGCCAATCATTGTGTGTGTGTGCGCCAGTCAGTGTGTGTGTGTGCGCCAGTCAGTGTGTGTGTGTGTGCGCCAGCCAGTGTGTGTGTGTGCGTCAGTTAGTCTGTGTGTGTGTGTGTGTGTGTGTGTGTGTGTGTCAGTCAGTGTGTGTGTGTCAGTCTGTGTGTGTGTCAGACAGTGTGTGTGTGTGTGTCAGTCAGTGTGTGTGTGTGTCAGTCAGTCAGTGTGTGTGTGTGTGTGTGTGTGTGTGTGCGCGTCAGTCAGTGTGTGTGTGTGTGTACGTGCGTCAGTCAGGGTGTGTGTGCGTGCGGCTGTCAGGGGTTGTGTGCGTGCGTGCGGCTGTCAGGGGTTGTGTGCGTGCGGCTGTCAGGGGTTGTGTGCGTGTGTCAGTACGTGTGTGTGTGTGTGTGTGCGTCAGTACGTGTGTGTGCGTGCGTGCGTCAGTCAGTCAGTGTGTGCATGCGTCAGTCAGTGTGTGTGTGTGCGTGCGTCAGTCAGGGTGTGTGTGCGTGCGTCAGTCATGAGGTGTGTGCGTGCGTGTGGCAGGCAGTCGGTGTGTGTGTGTGCACGTCAGTAACTCTGTGTGTGTGTGTGCGTCAGTAAGGGGTTGTGTGTGTGCGCGTGGCAGTCAGTAAGTGCTTGTGTGTGCGTCAGTCTGTGTGTGTGTGTGCGTCAGTCAGTATGTGTGTTGCAGGTGTGTGCATTAGTCAGGGTGTGTGTACACGCGTCAGTCAGTGTGTATGCACGCGCCATTAAGTGTGTGTCAGCCAGTCAGTGTGTGTGTGTGTGTGTGCGCGTGGCAGGCAGTGTATGTGTGCGTCAGTCTGTGTGTGTATGTGTGCGTCAGTCAGTGTGTGTGTGTGTGCGTCAGTCAGGCAGTCAGTGTGCATCAGTCAGTATGTGTGTCGCAGGCAGTCTGTGTGCGCGGGCATCAGTCAGGGTGTGTGCGCGCGTCAGTGTGTGTGCGCGCGCGTCAGTCAGTGTATGTGAGCGCGCGTCAGTCAGTGTGTGTGCGTGTTTGCGGTGAGGGGGGGTTTGCGGTGAGGGGGGTGAGGGGTTTGCGGTGAGGGTGGGTTTGAGGTGAGGGCGGGTGGGGGTTTGCGGTGAGGGGGGTCAGGGGGTTTGCGGTGAGGGGAGCACAGGGGTGTGTGTGAGACACTGTAAGAGCACACCAGCCAATGAGAGGTGTGCGGGGGTGGGCGGTCCAAGGGAGCCATCTCATTGGCCTGAAGCGGAGTGACGGGCCAAAGGTCCAATGCGATTGCCCCTAGGGACAGGACAGACATACGATGGTTTGAGAAATATATAGATAGATAAATAAACAGAAATAACCATAATGTTAGATAGATCTTTACTATATAGTTATATTTATATGCAGCATTATAAACAATAATACATATACTATATTATATAGTAATATAAATAAACAGAAATAACCATAATTTTAGATAGATCTATACTATATAGTTATATTTATATGCAGCAATATAAACAATAATAGATAGATATACTATATTATATAGTAATATAAATATACTTACAAAAATACAAAAATAGACATAAACCTGGCGCATGTGTAAATACAGTGAAGTGATATTAAAGTCCAAAAAATTAAATACAGACTTTTAGTCCCATTCCTGAGTGGTCAGCTGATGATGGATGGTTTCAAATAGACTGTTCACAAAGCAAAGAGTATACAGTCCTCCTCACGTTATATGTTCAACCTGCAGATGTATGACATAAAGCAAAGAAACAGGACATTGCGCAGTATGTTTAGTTGCCAATTTTGCCCTTATAGTCAAAGCTCAATGAGATGCCTACTTACTAGAAGTAGATAGGATACATGCAGGGGAGAGAATCTGTACTTGGAGCCTTCTGGGTCCCGGTCGCCTCTGGTGTATCACGAACCCCTCGTGGTGTCCTCCGCTTCCGTTAACGTTATAAAGGTCTCCCTTCCAGGAATGTAGTCTCCTGGGTCAGCTTCAGGTTTCTTTCAGCCTCTTATTTCCTCCGGTAGGGATAAAAGAGGGCAAAGGATTGCGCAATAATAAAAAACTTTAATGACGCCTACCTAAAACATATAAAATACTCACAAAAGACGGTGAGTATAAAAACAAAGAAGTGCCCGACCCAGCACAACTCAAACGCCGCACTCAGTCTTTGAATGTCCTTAACGGTGCCGCGTGTACCTCGCGGGATTCCGGCGCGGTTTGGATGACGTCACCGTCTCCTCTTCGATGACTGGCAGCTGGAGTGTGTGGGGCAGTACCTCTTAGGCTCCTCCCTACGCATTTTGTGACGGGGAACGTCACTTCGTCAGGGGATTGTGGAGCCTCATCAATCATGTGTGCAATTTATAGCCCCAGTTTAACCCCTTGTGTACAGAAGCCACTTTGGACCAAGAATGAAATGGTGATTAGACTTTCTGATAATTACCATCAGATGGGTAGAAGCTTAATCACCTATTAAGCGATTCCTTGACTCACTTAGGAATCATGGGATCGCTGAATTGCATATAAAAATGTATAAAAACATGTCAATAATACAATTACATTGGATGAGAAAATAAATGAAAAATAATTAGTAACAGTAGGGTAGAGGGTTTTAAGAGTATAGATCCAGAAGGTTTCTTGTTGTGAAACCCTCTGCAATCTATCCCCCCCTCTTATACCCACCTTGGGGCAATCTATGCCGATACATGTGAGCCCCTCTGGAGATTGATTATGGTGCAATTTAAAATGGTTAGAAACACTATGTGTTTCCAAACCATTTTTAATATTGTACACATGTTCGGCAAATCTTCGTTTCAGTGGTCTCCCCGTCCTGCCCACATATTGTAATTTACAGGGACATTCTAAAAGGTAAACACAGAAATCAGATTTGCAATTAATGAATGAACGGATTTCAAAACTTTTGCCGGTTACATTGGATTTGAATTCTTTACATTTTGTTCCATAACTACAACCAATGCACTTCTTATAGGGGAAATATCCTTTAAGTTCTTTTAACCACATAGTTTGTCCCACTCCTTGATGTTTCCTAGGGCAACTAGGGGCCAACTGGGATTTTAAATTTTGTGCTTTTTTATACACAATTTGCGGTTTGTTAGGTAATATAGATTGTAAAATAGGATCTCTTTGTAGGATCCCCCAGTGTTTGTTAAACCCTTTGGATATCTCCCTAGACATACCGTTAAATTGTGTAATGAAAGGGAGAAATACTTAATTTGTATCTGCAGCTGTTTTTTTAACCGGATGGATCAAGGAAGCCCTTTCTATAACGTTAGCTTGATCAATGGCATTTTTAACAACTTTCCCATTATATTTCCTATCTTTAAACTTATTGCCCATGTCCTCAATTTGTTCATTATATACTTCCACTTGTGAACAATTTCTTTTTACCCTAAGTGCTTGTCCTTTTGGGATATTTTTTAACCAATGGGGATGATGGTGGCTAGATGCTAGGACGTAGGAGTTAGCGTTCACCTCTTTGTAATAGGTTTTGGTATGTATCTCATTTTTAACAGTGTAGAGAGTGAGATCCAGGAAGTTTATAGATTGTGGACTAGTACTAAACGTGAATTGTATGTTATAGTCGTTTGTATTAAGATGTTGTTTGAAGGCCTCTAAATCTTCATTAGTGCCCCTCCAGACGCATAGCACATCATCGATGTAGCGTTTCCAAAGCACCAGGTTTGCACCATATGGGTTGTGGTTTTGAATATAGTTTTCTTCCCACATACCCATAAAGATGTTAGCATAACTTGGTGCAAACCTGGTACCCATCGCGGTGCCACACGTCTGGAGGTAATAGCAGCCATCATGAGAAAAATAGTTGTCAGTATGTACCTAATGGCCTCTATAATAAATGTTTTAACTGAGGATTCCATATTGGTATCTTTGTTCAAAACCCACTCTATGGCCTTCAGACCCATTTCATGGTCTATGATGGTATAAAGGGACACCACGTCGCATGTGACCCAAATCAGATCTTCTTCCCATGTTAGATCTTCAATGGTCCGTAACACATGCGACGTGTCCTTGAGATGTGATGGTATTTCTACCACATACTTCTGTAATAGGTGATCCACAAATTGAGATAGGTTGGATGTTAGGGACCCTACCCCCGAGATGATGGGTCTACCTGGGGGTTTCAAGGGATGTTTGTGAATCTTCGGGATAAAATAGAAGAGTGATATTTTGTGTTGCTCTATTAATAAGAAATCCAACTCTTTTTTGCTGATAATACCCGTATCATACCCTTTTTCCAGCCATTCTGATAACTGATTACCATATTCCTTGGTGGGGTTACCTTTAAGTGTTTTATAAGTTTCCCTATCACCTAATATTCGTTGGGATTCTTCCTGATAGTAGTCCCTATTCATGACTACTATCCCACCATCTTTATCAGCTGGCTTAATCACTATCTGATTGTTTTTTGATAATGATTTTACTGCTTCCTTCTCATTTGTGGTCATATTTAGTTTTTTACATTTGAAGTCTTGGCTCAAGTTTTCTAAGTCTCCTGTGACCATTTCCGCAAAGGTGTCTATGAACTTCCCTTTACACATCTTAGGATAAAATGTTGAATTTTTCTTAATGCAGTCAGTGGGGACTTCACTGCGTTTGTACTTGCTGTGTCCATAACAGCTCTAGTGACTGCATCTTTGATGAAATATTTCTTTAGTGTTAACTTCCTAACATATTTATGTACATCAATGAATGTTTTAAACATGTTAGGCCCCTGGACTTGAGCAAAAGTGAGTCCCTTTTCTAATACTTTTGTCTCAACATCTGAAAGTTTGTGATCACTAAGATTAAAGATATTCTGTTTTTTTACCAATCTCTGCCTGCATTTATTCTTTTTCTGTTTCTTGTTCCTCCTCTCTTTCCTCTGAGACGTCTGCTCGTGATCTTTTCTTTCTAACTCCCTGGGTTCTTGCCACTCTCTCCTGCTCTCTCTCCTGGCTTCGTGAAATGGCTTGTGACCTCTGCGTTGCTCTAAAAAAGGAGGAACAAATCTTTTATTATTTTCTCCATCTCTGTCATCTCTTTCATTTGATCTCCATAGTGGTGATCTCTCCCTGTATTTTCTACAAGTTTGATCTCCCTCAGATGTCTGTGATTTAAATGATTCATATCTTGTATGACTACTTTCTGGACTCTTCAGATCTTTTGTATCTTTTTTATCTCGTTTATCTGTCTTTGTCTCATTCTTCTTACTTTGAACATTTTTAGAATTGGAGTTTTTATGGGACACTTTACTTGTTTTAATTACCGGTGGTGCTATATTGGTAACTTCTTCTACCTTATCTGTTGAGACCGTCACCTGTTCTCTTTTCCAGTTACGTTGTTTATTTTCGTCATAATCTTTTTTTTTATCTCTTGCAAATTTAATTTGCTTATTCAATTTAGTTTCTCTATCCAATTTTTCTATTCTTAAAATCACTTTGTCCTCTAGTTCCTTATATTCCTTTAATTCCATAAAGGGTTCCAGATTCTCCTTAATCTGATTAATCTCACTGTCAATGATCTCCAAAGTAGAGGCTTTTTGTTTGATCACCAACTGTATGAGGTTAACAGAACATTGGTCCAGGTAGAAATTCCACTCCTCCATGAAACTTTCTTTATCTTGGTCTAACGTGGGGACTTTTAAAACTTGTAAGCCTCTTGGGATTCTCTTGAACTCCAAATATTTTTTCAGAGCGTAAGAGTCCCAAGTTTGCTTAACTTCCTGATGTAATAGTTTCTCTAGCTTTGAGAATTGCGTTTCTAGATTTTCTATTTCCAGATCCATACAGTCTGGATTTTCATCAAAAACCCCATCAAAATTGCAACCTCTAAGTGCTCTATTGGTGAAAAGAGCCATGCTAATGACAATGAATAATGTGATGTGTAAGGTGAGCAGCTATACAATGTGAGAAAACAACAATAAAATTACAATAATTACTGTAACGAGCGCTAAACCTAAATTATAACTATGCTGTGCATGTGTGAATTAATTAGTGCAGTGCACAACTAAAGCAGCCTGGTAATCTACTGAGGAATATCCCAAAATAAACCTCAAAACATGAACAAAAATACAAAAATAGACATAAACCTGGCGCATGTGTAAATACAGTGAAGTGATATTAAAGTCCAAAAAATTAAATACAGACTTTTAGTCCCATTCCTGATTGGTCAGCTGATGATGGATGGTATCAAATAGACTGTTCACAAAGCAAAGAGTATACAGTCCTCCTCACGTTATATGTTCAACCTGCAGATGTATGACATAAAGCAAAGAAACAGGACATTGCGCAGTATGTTTAGTTGCCAATTTTGCCCTTATAGTCAAAGCTCAATGAGATGCCTACTTACTAGAAGTAGATAGGATACATGCAGGGGAGAGAATCAGTACTTCGAAATCGATGTTTAACCCTTTAGGGGAGAGGGTTTTAAGAGTATAGATCCAGAAGGTTTCTTGTTGTGAAACCCTCTGCAATCTATCCCCCCCTCTAATACCCACCTTGGGGCAATCTATGCCGATACATGTGAGCCCCTCTGGAGATTGATTATGGTGCAATTTAAAATGGTTAGAAACACTATGTGTTTCCAAACCATTTTTAATATTGTACACATGTTCGGCAAATCTTCGTTTCAGTGGTCTCCCCGTCCTGCCCACATATTGTAGGTAGGCGTCATTAAAGTTTTTTATTATTGCGCAATCCTTTGCCCTCTTTTATCCCTGCCGGAGGAAATAAGAGGCTGAAAGAAACCTGAAGCTGACCCAGGAGACTACGTTCCTGGAAGGGAGACCTTTATAACGTTAACGGAAGCGGAGGACACCACGAGGGGTTCGTGATACACCAGAGGCGACCGGGACCCAGAAGGCTCCAAGTACAGATTCTCTCCCCTGCATGTATCCTATCTACTTCTAGTAAGTAGGCATCTCATTGAGCTTTGACTATAAGGGCAAAATTGGCAACTAAACATACTGCGCAATGTCCTGTTTCTTTGCTTTATGTCATACATCTGCAGGTTGAACATATAACGTGAGGAGGACTGTATACTCTTTGCTTTGTGAACAGTCTATTTGATACCATCCATCATCAGCTGACCACTCAGGAATGGGACTAAAAGTCTGTATTTAATTTTTTGGACTTTAATATCACTTCACTGTATTTACACATGCGCCAGGTTTATGTCTATTTTTGTATTTTTGTTCATGTTTTGAGGTTTATTTTGGGATATTCCTCAGTAGATTACCAGGCTGCTTTAGTTGTGCACTGCACTCATTAATTCACACATGCACAGCATAGTTATAATTTAGGTTTAGCGCTCGTTACAGTAATTTTTGTATTTTTATAAATATACTTACGCGTTAGTTACCTTTGGTGTCCTCGTGCGTTGTTTGGTCTTTCCGTGTGCATGATAGCACACGGTGGTTGATGGCACAACGAGGCCAGGAGCAGCTAACCAGCGTTGGACATCTGCAATTCGTTGTCCACTCGTATACATCTCCTTAATTCTCATGCTGAGATCCTTTGAAATCTTTTTAACAGGCATTGCTGCGAGTAGAAAGAAATACAAGCACAAGAATGTATATTCGATGTTTAGTCGATGTGTATTCAATGTGCAGTGAATCCACAAAATGAATGGTGTATTTATACGTTAATGACTCACATTAGAGTACGCCCACTTTTAACACCTGTACCTTGTCGCCATGCATAAAAGGTTACACAATTTGCATATACCACCACTCGATGATCTTTATCTGAACTTTACCTTGTGCAGATACTGCATTGTGCCATCTGCTTCCATGGATCGACCCTGATTCTACGGACGCAGGAACACACTCGCCTCTGCCGTGCCTGTCACGCAGAACAAGCGAAAGGCAGGAGCCATTTCCAAGCCAAGTCCAAAGCGAAAGGCTAAGGCTAATAAATAAAACCTTCTGCTGACCCAAAGGCTAAGGGTTTTATTACACGTAAGCCTTATTATGTCAAGAAGAAATTCGGTGATGTACACTCAAGGCAAAACAAATGGCAGCCAACCCATCGAACCCGCAGGCCACTTCCTCGATTACGCTTCGACGACTCTGCCGCTGCTGTTCCGGAAATCCACAGCCCATCTTCTCCACTACTCGTACACGATGCTGCCGCTGCTCTCCCGGAAACCCACAGCCCATCTTCTCCACTACTCTTTGACGACGCTGCCGCTGGTCTCCCGGAAATCCAACGGTCACTTTCTCAATTAAGCTTAGATTACTCTGCCACTTCTCTCCCGGAAATTCACAGGTCACCACCTCCATCCTTTTCGATGACGCTGCCGCTTCTCTCCAGGGATCTCATCCTCCATAGCACCCATCCACCCAGATGTCCACAGCACCCCATGCACAAGATCCAGCTCGTTAGACCGCATGCTGAATGGGTTAATTGTCGATATCCCCGGGATCTGTACTATGCTGGTAAAGATAGATCTTCTTTTAGAGACCATGCTAAATATGGATCAACGGATGGAGAAGATGGATCAACGGATGGAGAACATTGATCAACGCATGGAGAAGATGGATCAACGGATGGAGACTGACATAGCGGGGATACATAATTTGCTCGGAGTTCATGTCCCTGTATTTCTGACGCCGGAGCAGGAGGGTGGCATGGATGGGATGAATGGGACCTTTGACCGCCTTCCATCACCAAGTGCACCCCCTCCACCAGAAGAATATGTGTTCATGTATGCCGTTGATGACATGACAACCCGTCAAGACCACGCCAGGAGACAACACGGCAACCAAGACAGGAGGAAAGCATCCTCACAAACAACCTACCCTCGCCCGCCGCCACTAGCACACCCGCTCCCAGAAGAACACCCGCTCCAAGAATCCAACCCACATACTCTTGCATCGATACGGTGCCCGACATCATCCTGCGTGAGCTGCCCAATCCACTCAGGGAGAAGTATAGGGAGATGAGTGCTGGTTTAACCCAGAAGTATGCCATGTTCATTTTCAAGCACCACCTGTCCTACTTGGTGTACTGCGAGTGGGGCTACAAAGTGAACTATGAAGGAAATCGCGAAAAAAAGGCGCTTCCTGAAAATTTAAGAAAGACTATTGTGGAGGAATTGCGGCACTATTTTTCAATTACAGATCCTTTAATGAAAAGCGTTCGAGACTCCATTAATGGCATTTTGCGCCATACAAGGCATCGGCCCTGGAAGGAGAATCTGGTGGGGTACGCAATTGCGTGACTGTTCAACTTTTGTTTATTTTTTGTAAATGTTTTTGTAAATGTTTTGACTTGCTGTACTTTAATAAAGGAGATGTTTCGTTTTTTAAATTTTATGAATAAATAAAAAATTTTAATAACACCATACTGTTGTCCTGTACTGTACATGTTTTGACTTTCTGTACTTTAATAAAGGAGATGTTGCGTGTTTTAACTTGTATTAATAAAGAAATGTTTTTACTTACTGTACACACAGGACCTGCACAATTCCAGTCCCCGAGGGCCGCAAACAGGCCCGTTTTTCAAAGTTATCCTGAAAACCGGGCCTGTTTGCGGCCCTCGAGGACTGGAGTTGTGCAGGCCTGACTGACTGTTCTGTACACCATTCTATTGTAAATGTTTTGACTTTCTGTACTTTAATAAAGGAGATGTTGCGTTTTGTATATTTTATGCATAAAGAATTTTTTGTAATAACACCATGTGACTGTAAACCATACTGACTGACTGTAAATGTTTTGACTTTCTGTACATAAATGTTTTCACTAGCAGTAAACCATACACCTGTTGATGTTTTGAATTGCTGTACACTTAAAATGTTTTTACATTGTACAGTATTTGTAAATAAATGTTTTTGTACTTACTCCACCAATAAAAGAAAATGTTGATTTGTTTTAAATTGTTCCATTGTCTCCCTTTATACTGTAACAAAATACAGTGTTTCTAGAATGTACAGTACTGTCCAGGCATACTGTACTGTATACTATAGGCATGCTCAGCACTGTACATCACAAGAGTATTAAAACAATATATGCTGTATGGGTATAGAATACACATATGTACTGGAATACATGTAGAATAAATGCATACTTTTTATTTTCTCGGGTTTATTATACAATATATATAAAAAAAAGTATTGTATACGGTCTGAAAACATCAGCACACTGTTTCAGGTATTCTATCCTAATCAATAACAATGGCCACTAAACTGTAGACTCCGGTACGTGGTTTTTTAAATCCGATCCAGCAATTATTACACAAAGCGATATTATCCATCGGAATCCCTCCATTTGCCGTTTTCCGTATGAGATGACAAAGTTTTCATTTCTGAGGAAAAACAAAAGTAAAAGTTTTACTGTAATGATCAGTCCCCTAAAGAAGTTCCCACAGTCAGTCCCACCAATAATTTTCTCGGGGGGCGTCTCCTGTTCACATGCGCATGCACCTACCGCCGATGTAATGACACGCATATGCGTTTCAAGAAGGTTCCAATGCGCATGCACCTACCTTTTCACCAATTGTGCAGTATCTACTGTAGAAGCCGCTCAGCCAATGATATTGCTTACAGGAGAATCGCTTGACTTTTGAATCGCACTGATATTGATGTTTTAAAAAAAAAAGAATAAAATACGCAACATTACTCACCATAGAATTTCCCAATTAGCTGGCGCCGGGCTACTGCCAGTCCCGTATTCTTGATCATACACCTCGTTGACAGGTGACAGCGGGACTACTACACCTGTAGTCAGCTGATGAGGCTGGAAATCACTTAGGTACATGCAAGCTTGCTCGAAACTGTACGCGAAATCCGGCTCAGGCTGCAGGTATCCGTGCGTGGACAGACAGCAAGGGTTGTCACTGACGGTCGGACCGTTATTGGAAGCCGGTGCTGGTGCTGGTGCTGGCGCATTGCTTGCCAGCGACTGACGTTTCTTAGTTGGTTTTAACACGACCTTTTGCCTTTTGCCATCTGCATGATCATAGATACAGGAAAAACCCGGTGATACACACCAATACCCTCCAATAAATTCGGGATCAATATGAAAAAAACATGGATCGCTACAAAACTTTTTCCTTATTGCACGCTTCCAGACATGAGGATCTGGTGAAAATTTGTAAAAGTCATAGTTTTCGATAAAATACTGATAAATTTGAACAACGGTTGCCATCTTATCATCTGATAGAACAATGCGTTTAGCTATAATTCAAGCTTCCTCAAGCTTACAGAACCTGAGAAAGCTTGAATTATAGCGAAACGCGCTGTTCTATCCACCGCCGGATCATTGGACCTCTGAGGCCACCATAGGAGGAAAGCAGAGCTTGCATTCCAAGCGCCGCCCGGACGTGGAAGCGGTGCGAGCAAGATCCGAATGCCACAGTCTCTGTCATCTGCACCTGGAGGTCTTCCTTTTGTATTTTTCATTTAGTTTTTGAAGTTTAATAAAGCAGGAGCTTTTATTTTCTACTCCCACTGCGACTGAGTCATATTTTGGTGACATTGACTAACCCAAAAGGAAGAAGGATCCGCACTGGATGAAGTGTATTGAATCAGAGGATTCATTGATGTGCCTATATTCACACAGGCCTGTGGGAGTATTATTTTATTATTTCATTTACTTTACCCTTCATCTCTGCCTTAGATAACATCAAGGGACACCCTGTGTGTGGCATTTACTGTGGTGAATAACCCCTTTGCGGCACCCGGGTGGAGAGTCAATCCAGCTAGTCTCTTAGCTGGGCTGTATTTTAACCCTAGTAGCAGATCACACAAACTGCTTTCTCACTATCTCCACTCTCCCTGTTCTCGTGAGGTGAATTTAGACTGAAATTAGACCAACTGTCCCCAGACACGGGACAGGAATCAAGACACCCTGATGCGCATGTACTCACATAGGCCCGTGTGAGTATCTATATTTATTATTATTATCTTTATCACACTTCAACACCATCCCCATTACAAGTTTCCCCCATGTGCATTGACTGTGGTTCGGGCTGAACCCTTGTGCACTGGAGTGAAGCTATATCAGTCTGGCTGTACTTTAAACCAGCCCACCTCATTATACATATCATTTACTTTTTATTGATCAGTGCTCCCCTTGTCTTTGATTTCTGCCTTATGATTGGGGATAAGGAAATATCCCCTATAGAGTTCGAGCAGCGGACAGCGGTCATCTAAAACGATCACGGAAATATTGATTCACTTGGGGTCCTCTGCATGGTAATATTTTCCTTACTTTACTATCACCTTCTCTGAGAGAGAGCCCAGGTACTTTATTTGCATTGTAGTGTGTACATGATGCAATTAATTTGGCATTATGTTGTCATGGAACAAGAATCATATTTCTGTTTGACCCCCCTTCTGCTTGTCAGCTTCTTAAGTTCAGCTGCATGTATTTGTTCCACACACACACTGTGCCTGTGTGATGTATCACTATGTTGCCTTTTCTGCCTCTGAGCATGTAGCCAGTGAGTTGCTACAGCAACCTCTGAGATCTTGTCTCAGAATGGGCTATTCTGCCCTCCCCCCTGTTTTGCAGACAGTTGGTCTGTCCACAGACTATTGCTGTTACCCAGATTCCCCCACACTTCCTTTTCCTTCCTACACTAGCTAAGTGAGTATGTTTCTTGTTACCCTCCTCCTGGAAAGGCCCAATCCTTTTCACCTTTCCCTACTATCAAGCACTCTCACAATAGAGAACTCTCTCACAATACCATCATCTACAAGTACATTTGTGTATCTATGCTTTCCCCAATAAAGTGAAGAAAAGACAAAAAACTTGTTGTGCTTGTAAAAGGAATGAGTTGAGCTATCTGGGGCTATTCACACATCACCCGTGACCCTGTCTTCAGAATAGTGAAAAGGAAGACCGTGTTCTTTTTGGTCACACACATGAGTTGCTTCTCACAGCATTTATGCTATACTGAGCAGTGTCTGTACACTGACAAGCAAGCAGTTTACACTGTCAGATACAGACCAGTCTCTGCACACTGACAAGCAGCTTTATATTTTTTAATAAAGAGCACATACTTTCTACAGCACAAGCCTTACAAACAAGCAAGCAGATTTACACTGCACACAGAGCCTGCAGCTTTATACAAAACAGCAGCACAGCAGTCAGATAAGTGCAATATACACAGAACTTTGATTGCCCTTTCTGTTTTTGAGTCCACACTCTGCACAGCCTGACAGTGAGGAGCTACCATCTCACCTAACCCTGCGCACGTTCCACGGCTAGCGCCACCAAGGGCCACACCACCGGACATCGCCAGGACACGGGTCAGAGCCACCGGACACCTGTAAGTACAGCTACTCTTACGCTTATAGCTGCAGAACACCTACCGGCACTATCTGAGACAGTCATCCATCGCTGACGCAGGTAACAGACCACACGCCACACGAACTGGCTAAAGGCCTACACACACCTGCAGCATGGCAGAACTCAGACCCTCACCAGACAAAACGCAGGAGAGTGACCACTCAGACACAGAGAACGCTGCACAACTGCAAACGGTGCAGGAAGGCGCAAGGCCTAAACGTATAGTCACATTGACACAAAAGCGCGCAAAAAGTATGAAACTGATGTTGAAGCGCACCGTGCTAAATTAGAGAAAGCTTGGGAAACAACCACACTGGGAATACGCAATGTTACTAGAGTTGGCAACTATGCGCAACAGCTCGAGCAGGCAATAACGCAATTAAGGACTGATCACTCGTGTTACCAAGAGCTGTCACAGACATGCATCACTTACCTGACCAGGGCCAACACCAGCAAAAGCCTGCAAGAAAGAGACTTACTGTCGCGGCCGAGTTTATTCGAGCATTTGCCCGGTCTCGGCCGCGACAGTAACCTGGCGCGCGCCGGGATGTCCCGGGCGCGTGCCGAAGCCTCGGAGGAGAGGCCCGCCGATCGGGGCTTCCCCCTCTCCTCTCCAGGTCCGCCGGGTCCCCCGGAACCCCCTGCCGCCGTCCCCCACATCGCGGGACACCAGGGCTCCCTCGGGGAGCCCTGGACGCGCGTGCAGAGGGCGCAGGCACCCGATGACGCGTGACCGCGCATCGGTGATGCGCGGCACGCCGAGGGGATGCCACTAGCAAGCCGGGAAATCTCCCGGCTTGCGGAACTGGCCGCACTCTAATAAAGTGTGCCGCCAGTGTACAGAGCAACATTGACCTGATACGAGACAGCCGCGTGCGAACCACTATCACAGAGGCTGAGAGTAGGAGAAAAGATATTTTGCTGGAAACCGCATCACAGCGCTCAAGCACATCCATGCATTCATCAAGGTCAGCAAGATCAGCGCAATCTAACGCGTCCAGCGCAAGCACTACCAAGGCGCGAGCCACTGCAGAAGCCGCACGCGCTAGGGACAATTATCATCGGAAAGAGGCAGCCATAAGGGCAGAGAGAGCGTGCATAGAACGGCAAGAGCAGACAGCCGCTGCCCCTGCAACTGCCACTGCCACCACAGCCGCTGCGCGTAGGAATGCAGAATTTGAAGCCCTAAATCAAGAAAGGGAAGCCTCCGCCGCCATAGCCCAAGCTGAAGTCTTAGAAGCAGCCGCGCAACAGGATGGCGGGGAGCAACCAAACAGACGAATAATCTCAGAGGATCCAGTCCAACGCACTGAGGACTATGTGAGAAGCCTCTTCAGCACAAACACCAGCGCACCATCTCAACAGGACGAGGGTGAAATAACAGATGCTGAAGACTTGCTAGGTCCACGAGGAGAAGATGCTGTTCCTTCAAGGATACACGCTACCTGGGATAGTCACAGCCGCAACAGTGATCTACACGCCAGGCACACACGGATGAACTACAACAGGCTCGCAATCCAGGTACACCCACACGGGAAAACACAGCCCCGAACACTGACCAGCAGTCATCACGCGTCCACGCCAAGGAAGAGGCGACCGCAAAGACCCTCCCAGCAACTACCTCAGAACGCGACCAACACACTGATGCCTCAGGCCTGACAGACATGGGCAAGTACATGATCCGGCGTGACATGGTACAAACAGGACTTACCAGCTTTGATGACCATCCTGAGAACTACCGAATATGGAAGTCCACATTCAAAGACGCAATCAAGAGTCTGGACTTCTCCGCAAGGGAAGAACTCAGCCTGCTAACCAAATGGCTGGGGAAAGAATCCATAGAGCATGTGAAGAGACTCAGGACAGCGAATGTGAATCATCCCCAAGTAGGTCTTGACTTAGTATGGGAAAGGTTAGAAGAGTGCTACAATAGCCCCGAAGCAGTCGAAGATGCGCTCTTCAAGAGAGTTGACAGCTTTCCCAGGATCACAGCTAAAGAATACTCGAAGTTACGAGAGCTCGGGGACCTGCTGCAAGAGCTGGAGTTTGCAAGAAAAGACCATTCCTTAACAGGTCTCCATGTCCTAGACTCAGCTCGCGGAGTGAGACCCATCTTGGAGAAGCTACCCTTCAACCTCCAAGAAAGATGGATTTCACAAGGCTCCAAATACAAAAGGGGGAAACAAGTCGCCTACCCCCCATTTTCAGTCTTAAGCTTCATTCGCAAAGCAGCAAGGACGAGAAACGACCCCAGATTCATCTTAGGTGCGCAGACCACATCCAGTGCTAGCCACCCGAAGAATGAAAGGTCAGCGGCGAAATACAAGGATGCCAGAACACCCATCTCGGTCCACAGGACGGAAGTGTCCCCAATGACCCACACGAGTCCTGACCTGTCGGCCACCAGGAATAAGAACCAAGGGACCTCAACAAAGAATATCCTATACACAAAAGGCCGCATCCGCTTAACAAGTGTATCGGATTCAGAATGAAGCCTATAGAGGAGCGAAAGAACTTACTCAGGGAATGGGGAGCTTTCTTCAAATGTTGTGCTTCCACAGCTCATTTATTCAAGGACTGTAAAGAAGCTATAAAATGCATGGAGTGTAACAGTGACAGGCACATAGCAGCTTTACATCCAGAGACAATGAAGCCCAAACCATGCAAAGCCCCTAACCCTGCAACAAAGCAGGGTGGGGAGGAAGAAGAGGGAAAGACACCCCCCACATCAGTAGCTTCCAAATGCACAGAGATATGCGGAGAAGGAAACGACGGAAGATCGTGCTCTAAAATATGTCTTGTAGCAGTGCACCCAGAGGGACAACCTGAAAGAGCTAAAAGGATGTATGCCATCATCAATGACCAGAGCAACCGGTCATTTGTCAGGTCAGAATTCTTTGACATGTTCAACATACAAGACAGCGCCTCTCCCTACATGCTCAGAACGTGCGCGGGGCGAATGGAAACTACAGGTTGGAGAGTGAACGGCTACACCATATGCTCAGTGGACGCAAAGTGAAAATGCCTCTTCCCACACTCATCAAATGCAATCACATGGCGGAATATAGGAGCGAAATCCCCACGCCAGACGTGGCGCGATACCACCTCCATCTCAGGGCAATAGCTGATCGGATCCCACCACTAAACGAAGGTGCCCAGATCTTGCTGCTACTTGGCAGGGACATCATGAGAGCACACAAGATCCGCGAACAGCGAAATGGGGACCACAACGCTCCA
The DNA here is from genome assembly GCF_040206685.1 of Ascaphus truei. Lineage (NCBI taxonomy): Eukaryota > Metazoa > Chordata > Amphibia > Anura > Ascaphidae > Ascaphus > Ascaphus truei. The sequence continues at coordinate 196,384,686 of NC_134487.1, read as the reverse complement.
AGTGATCAAAGGCTCGATCTAGGATGGGTGGTAGTGGGAGAAGTATGCATAGACAGGATACGCTGACCCAACAACGTAGACGCCCTACGAACAAACCTGTTGGAGAACGGTCGTGCATCTCGCTTCAAACCATGTCCGAACCACTTCCAGGTCCATGAGAAGTTCGAGAACAAAAGGGTATATGGAGACGGGCTTGTGACAAACAAATACACTGATGACCTAGGACGCACAGCGTTCCAGACAACAAAGGACGATGACAAACAGGCGCCATCGATGGAGGATAGAGAATTCCTGAAAATAAGGGATAAGGAGCTATTCAAGGACAAAATAGGCATTTGGGTGGCCCAGCTACCATTCCGCTCACCAAGAAGACGCCTCCCAAACAACAGAGACCACGCCATGTCTAGGCTCACTTCGCTCCGCCGTAACCTACAAAGGAAACCGGAGACCAAGAAACACTTTGTGGCCTTCATGCAGAAGATATTCCCCAGTGGTCACGCAGAACCGGCACCCCCACTGAAAGAAGTCAAAGAATGCTGGTACCTACCGTCATTTGGTGTCTACCACCCCCAGTAACCTGGCCAATTCCGAGTGGTATTCGATTCCAGTGCTCAGCACCAGGGAGTCTCCCTAAATGATGTTCTCCTCACCGGACCGGACCTGACAAACAGTCTTCTGGGAGTGTTGATCCGCTTCCTCAAGGAGCCAATTGCCATAACAGCAGACATCCAACAGATGTTCCACTGCTTCCTTGTGCGTGAAGACAACCAAAACTACCTAAGGTTCCTGTGGTACCAGTATGATGAAATAGAGGATGAAATCATAGAGTATCGCATGAAAGTACATGTCTTCGGCAACAGCCCATCACTTGCGGTGGCCGCCTACGGCCTCAGAAGAACGGCCCAAGAAGGAGAAGTAGAGTTTGGGAAAGATGTGAGGAATTTAATCGAAAGAGACTTCTATGTGGACGACGGTGTTGCAGGGTACATGCAACCACACATGTGGGTTCTCTTGATAAGGCTTCTTTATTGAGCCTTAAAAATATACAGCACACAAAAACAAAATAGCTTCTCTTCGGCAGACAAAAACAAAATAGCTTCTCTTCAGCATAGAAAACAAGGCAGCTTCTCTTCAGCATGCAGGACACAGACAGTTCATCACACATGTACTTTGAAAAACAGACCTTATAGCAGTAATCTCTTCAGTATTTCAGTCCTGTCTCCTGACCAGCTAGCTTGCATGTGTGTACAGCCCGGGGGTTTTAAAACACCTTGATTATGCAGCTGGGGTCAGACTAATTAAACAGCCCTTCTCAACTTAAACTTAACCTCGTCACTGCTGCACTGCAAGCCTAAACATAGGTTTGCCAGGTATATGGCTGGCGACGTTCATTCACCCTGTCACATTCCTCCCCTGTTAGTGTGTGGCTGGGGCCACGCACGGCTGAAGCCTGACCATCCACCCCTTCTCTAGAAAAGAAGTCAACATTTGCATGTTCTTTTCCAGGCCCGTGCTGAATCTCAAATGAGAAGGGTTGGAGGGCCACATACCACCTGGTCAATCTAGCATTGGAGTCCTTCATACTATTTAACCACTTCAATGGAGCATGGTCCGTCACCAGAGTAAAATGGACTCCTGCCAGGTAATGCCTCAAAGCCTCGATTGCCCACTTTACTGCGAGGCACTCCTTCTCAATCACTGAGTAGTTGTTTTCCCTCGGGAACTAAAGGATTTGATGTTCCACTCCCTCAAACTGTTGTGACAACACTGCCCCTAGCCCTATCTCTGATGCATCGGTGTGCACTACAAAAGGCCTTTTGAAGTCTGGGCTTCTAAGGACGGGACCCTCTGAAAGACACCTTTTTATGTCCTCAAAGGCTCTCTGACACTCCATTGACCATATCACTTGTGTAGGGCACACCTTTATGTGAGGTCCATTAATGGGGCTGCAACTTCTGAGTAGTTGGGGATGAACCGCCGATAGAATCCTGCTAAACCCAGCAGAGAGCGTTCCTGCATTTTTGTTTGGGGGTCGGAACTTCTTTCAGGGCAACTACCTTGTCGGCTAGTGGCCTTTCTTTTCCACCTCCCACTGCATACCCTAAGTATTTGGTTTCCGCCTTACCTAAGGCACATTTCTTAGGGTTGGCTGTGAGCCCTGCCTCTCTTAGAGATTTGAGGACCACTTTTAGCCTATTTAGATGGGCCTGCCAGTGTTTACTATAAATGACAATGTCATGTATGTAGTCTGCAGCATAAGCCCTATGGGGTTTCAGCACTTTATCCATCAGTCTCTGAAATGTGGCTGGGGCTCCATGCAGTCCAAATGGCATTGTCACAAACTGGTATAAACCCATGGCAGTGGCAAAGGCTGTTTTGCACTTGGACTTTTCCTATAAAGGTATTTGCCAGTATCCTTTTGTTAAGTCCAGCGTGGATATATATTCCGCGTTACCAAAGGCGTCAATTAACTCATCCACCCTTGGCATCGGATATGCATCAAACTTGGAAACCGCATTGACTTTTCGGAGGTCCACACAAAATCTTACCTTCCCATCGGGTTAAGGGACCATAACTAGTTGACCACACCACTCACTGCATGATTCCTCAATCACTCCTAAGTGTAACATTTCTTGTACCTCTTCTCTACCAGGGCCCTACGACTTTCAGGCAACCTATAAGGACGGGAACCTACTTTTACCCAGGTTCTGTCTCAATCACATGTGAAATTAAATTAGTTTCCCCTGACAAATCAGAAAAAACATCATGGAATTGTGTATTTATTTCTAACAAGTCCCCTTTTTGTTCAGAGGACAACTGTCTACCCATTGGGATTTTATCATCACCCATGATGTTCTCCCGTGGTGGCTGAGGACCCAAGTTCATTTCCTCCTCCACCGGGTGGATGAATAGAGACCGCGGCATCTTCCAGGGTTTCAGCAAGTACACATGGTAAATTTATTTACCCTTCCGGGACACTGGTTGAGCGATCTCGTAATCCACATCACCTGTTAGGCGGAGTACTTCGAATGGGCCCTGCCATTTGGCTAGGAGTTTGCTCTCACAACTGGGTAACAACAACATCACCTGATCTCCTGGGTGAAATACTCTCATACACTGCCGACACAGTTTATCCGAGTGCGGCTCATTCCGCAAGCCGGGAAATGTCCCGGCTTGCGAGCCGCACTCCCTCAGCGTGCAGCGCATCACCGATGCGCGGTCACGCATCATCGGGTGCCAGCGCCCCCTGCACGCGCGTCCAGGGCTCTCCGAGGGAGCCCTGGTGTCCCGCGATCGCGGGACGGCGGCAGGGAGTTCCGGGGGACCCGGCGGACCCGGCAGCGGTAGGGAGAGCACCCCGATCGGAGGGCGCTCTTCCGATGCTTCGGCGCGCGCCCGGCACCCTCCGGCGCGCACCAGGTTACTGCTGCGGCAGAGAACGGGCAAATGCTCGAATAAACTCTGCCGCAACAGTACAGTGGCGACACACTTTATTCTCGCTCGGCTAGTCCCGCGAATTCGGGTATACCCGGGTGTATTCAGGTTTGTGATCGTTTTCTGCCAGAGTGCATTGCGTTATTTTCCCGGCAGCGATTTAAGCATTTTATTCCGGCTGGCTGCAATACTGCAATGCTGTGTAAAAACACATGGGGGCGCTTGCGAGCTGTTCTCTTTGAAGCCGTCCCCTATAATGAATTGTAATGCAGTATATATACTGTATATATATATATATATATATACTGTATAACAACAACCCCTATAACCCCTAACATACAGTACTGTACACAAACAGTACTGTATATGCACATACATAAATGATACTATGGGCCGGCGGGGGCGAGATGTGTTTGCAGCAGAGAGAGATCCGCTGCTCTCTCTCTGCGCAAACATCGGCACATTAAAAATTATTTTATCTCTCTGCGCAAACATCGGCACATTAAAAATTATTTTAAATACATTTTTATTTATAGTGTAGATGTGCAGGGGGTCTCCACGCTTTATTGTGGGTAGCGTGGGTTGGTGAAGGGGGTATTTGGCCCTTGGTGTGAGTTTAGGACTTGCGGGGGGGTTGCGGGTGCACTTAACCCCTTCACGACCGTAGCAGTTAATACCGCTACGGTCATGAAGGGGTTAAGCCCTCCCGCTACCCCCCCGCAAGCGCTAAACAAGCACCATTGGGGCTAATACCCCCTTCACCCACCCCCGCTACCCACAATAAAAAAAAACTCACACACAGCAGCCGCCAAAAAATAAATAAATAAATCTAAATAAATAAATGACAATAAATACATTTGAAATACATTTTTATTGATAGTGTAGATGTGCAGGGGGTCTCGTGAGATGAACCGCGTTGGTTTCAGGTCTGGGGACCCCCTGCTCCCCGAGATACAGCCCCCTTTATGTGGTGCCGGTATCCCTCTGCTTGGTTTAAAGGGCCCGATCACGTGATCGCGGCCTGTAAACCAAGCAGAGCAGAGGGATACCGGCACCCCCTAAAGGGGCCTGTATCTCGGGGAGCAGGGGGTCCCCGGACCTGAAACCAGTGCGGTTCTGCTCCGGAGACCCTCTGCACATGTACAGTATAAATAAAACACATATATAAATAAACACTCGTTCTTTACCTTAGCGGCTATGCGCTATGATAAAGAAGCAGCATTTCTGTATTTTTAATAATATTGTACAGTGAGCAGGGGGTTCCCTGAGCCAGAAATCTAAACTCAGGCGGCCCCCTGCTCCTGCTCAATATTATTAAAAATACAGAAATGCTGCTTCATTACCATAGCGGATAGCCGCTAAGGCAATGAAGGGGTTAACTCACCGTGCCCGCTTTATTGTGGGTAGCGGGGGTGGGTGAAGGGGGTATTTGGCCCTTGGTGTGATTTTAGGGCTTGCGGGGGGGTTGCGGGTGCACTTAACCCCTTCACGGCCGTAGCAGTTAATACCGCTACGGTCATGAAGGGGTTAAGCCCTCCCGCTACCCCCCCGCAAGCCCTAAACAGCCACCGTTGGGGCTAATACCCCCTTCACCCACCCCCACTACCCACAATAAAAAAAATACACACACAGCAGCCGCCAAAAAATAAATAAATAAATCGAAATAAATAAATAAATGACTATAAATAAATACATTTGAAATACATTTTTATTGATAGTGTAGATGTGCAGGGGGTCTCCGGAGCTGAGCCGCGTTGGTTTCAGGTCTGGGGACCCCCTGCTCCCCGAGATACAGCCCCCTTTATGAGGTGCCGGTATCCCTCTGCTTGGTTTAAAGGTCCCGAACACCTGACGCGGCCTGTAACCCAAGCAGAGGGATACCGGCACCCCCTAAAGGGGCCTGTATCTCGGGGAGCAGGGGGTCCCCAGACCTAAAACCACAGCGGTTCAGCTCCGGAGACCCTCTGCACATCTACACTATCAATAAAAATGTATTTTAAATGTATTTATTTATATTCATTTATTTATTTATTTATTTAGATTTATTTATTAATTGTACTGCTGCTGCAAGTCCAAAACTCACACCAAGGGCCAAACACCCCCCTCACCCCCGCTACCCCCAATAAAAAAAATTCACGCACAGCAGCCCCACAATTAATAAATAAATCTAAGTAAATAAATAAATACATGAAGAGAAATAAATATATACTGTATATATATACTGTATATATACAGTATATATATATAATAACAACCCCTATACATATACAGTATATACTGTGTATATATATATACTGTATACTGTACATACATACATATATATATATATATGTATGTATATATATATATATATATATATATATATATATATATATACAGTATATACGCACAGTATATACACACACATGATGAACCAATATACAAATACATGTAGAATGGTTATCAAAATCATACTGTCCTACAAATAACGCTTCTCTATACAGACAATAATAATAATCCATTTAATAATCCTAACTGATTTTACAATATAAAACATAACATTCCAATCCACACAGTACATTGCATTTACATTGTATAAATGATGCATAAAATCTATGCACCATATACATTCTGCAAATGAATGTTAACAATATAATTGCAAGCTACTGTACCAGTAAATACAAACACTTCCAAACAAGTCAACTATTTTAACCAATCAAGTAAACAAAAATCAATATATACTGTAAGTACCAACCAGAAAACACAATTTAAAACCAAAGCTAACCCTTACAATACCAAGGATTACATCTATCTAATTGTAAAAAACATTATACATTATACACACATTGAAGCATTGCAATAAACAACATACAGTATAGTACATCCCCTGTATCTCCCTGCCTTCAGTGTAATCTGTTTAAAGCCCCCTCCCCCCTAATGTTTCTGTTAAACAGATTACACTGAAGGCAGAGAGATTTAAAGCCCCCTCCCCCCTAATGTTTCTGTTAAACAGATTACACTGAAGGCAGAGAGACTTAACAGAAACATACATTAGGGAGGAGGGGGCTTTAAACAGATTACACTGAAGGCAGAGAGATGTTTCTGTTAAATCTCCCTCCCTGCATTGCTGTGAGTACAGTGTATGTAAATGTGGGGAGGGGGGGGGGGGGACCAAATGTGCATACTGTGAGGTCTAACCACCCTCACCCCCTACCCACATACCGTTACCCCCCCCCCATCCTGGCCATGGCCCCTCCGCTTCTGCAAAACAGACACAAAAATGAAAACATACAAAGTAATGTCCCCTAACCCCTTAATCACCATAGCGGTTATTAACCGCTACAGTCATTAAGGGGTTAACCCACCCTCACCCACCACTCAGGATGCCTACATACCCTCCCACACTAACCCCTCCCCCCCCCCCGTGAGGCCTAACCACCCAGTCAGTACCCACAAGGGAGGCCTACCCACATACCGTTGGGGAAACACCCCACCCCCAGTACCCAAAAGTAAAACAGTACAATGACCCACAATAAACAGCATTATATTTATTAAATACATTACCCACCCCCTGTGCCCCCCCCCCCATAAATACAAGATTTATCCTTTTACATACAGGGTTCATAACGCAGCCCCACGCTAGTCCCCGGTGGGCTGGCAGGGCACCTGGACAGACCTACATTTTACCAGCAGCCCTTTTTACACAGGTTCTGGAGGCCTGCTGGTGGATCCTGCCAGCACCATGGCCCCCAGGTGGTCTCCTTGGGTCACCGTGGGCCACAATTGTGTCCGCACGGTAGGCCCAAGGATGTCTGGGAGCCCCGGGTCAAACCCACAGGTGTCTGCGGGGCCTCGGGTGGTTCCCTCGGGGGTACTGGGGAACTCACGGGTGCTCACTACGGGTCCGCGGTGCCCCCACAGAAGTGGGACCACACATCATCATCCCCGCACCTACGGGTCGGCGGTGCCCCCACAGAAGTGGGACCACACATCGTCATCCCCGCAGACTACGGGTCCGCGGTGCCCCCACAGAAGTGGGACCACACATCATCATCCCCGCATGTGTCACCCGTGGAACCACCAGCCTGATACCCTTGGGATACCCGAGAATACCCGGAGGTGGTCTCCAGAGGTCCCACGCAGAACCACGGAATCAACCCTGAATGTAAAAAAAATAAACCTGGCCTATACATTCAATACATACACCCTCCCCCCCAACACCTACAGTACAATAATGTGCAAAATAACTATTATCCAGATATGGATAATAGATTAATTGCCCATTATTAAAAACATTAACTAGCATATACAAATAAATAAAGTACTACTGACCTCATCAATACGATGTGTCCGTCGCCAGCACCTTCCTTCCTTCTCTTGCCCACACAAGACATAGCCAATACCAAGCCAATACATTGCAAGTACATTCAGATATCAATTAACCCCTTAAACACCTTATCGGATAATAACCGCAAAGGTAATTAAGGGGTTAAGCCACACAGGCCCGATACACACCCTTCACCCATGAATTTGTACTGTGGCTTCTTCATGCAACTATATATACTGTATATACTGTATATATATACAGAGAGACAGAGAGAAAGAGAGAGAGAGAGATATATACAGTATATATATATACACACAATATATACACACCCATGATAAACCAATATACAGTACAAATAAATGTAGAAGGGTTATCAAAAGCATACTGCCCTACAACCAAACACTTCTCCATACAGACACTACATTAAAATCAATTTCCTTTAAAAATCCTAACTGATCTCACAATCTATATCATCACAAACCAATGAAAAATCTCACATTCCAATATATATGATGCATAAAATCTATGCACCATATACATTCTGCAAATGAATCAACCAAGTAAACAAAAATCAAAAGCCAATACATTGTAATTACATTCAGATATCAATTAACCCCTTAAACACCTTCTCAGATAATAACCGCAAAGGTGATTAAGGGGTTAAGCCACACAGGCCCGATACCCACCCTTCACCCATGAATTTGTACTGTGGCTTCATCATGCAACTATATATATATCTATACCATGTGAGGGCGGCCATGTGCCTTTTCATGACGTCATCTTAAAGGCAATTGAAGCAAAGCCATTCTGATTGGCTGTGCTTTCATTCCCTTTAAGTGACGTCATCATTTTTTTTTTTCCGGCCAAAACACATGGTTTTCACGGCCCAATCAGGACCGTGGGAACCATGACGCAAAATGTGACGTCATAGGCCTTTAAAAGCCGTCTCATTTTGAAGCCAGACGCCACGGAGGAAGGACCTCCGGGCAAGAAAGAAGACCAGGGCGTGGCCGCAGACGGGGAGAAAACCCCGCCCCGCCACGCTGGAAGGAGATAGAAGAAAGAAGAATACAGATGAAGATGGATTACAGATAGAAGACCCGTGGATTGATTTGGATTTTTAGTTTAATGTTTATTATTTTATTGTTTTTTATTTTATGGGTTCCTGATCGTGGATTGGTTCGTGAGTAAGCTGCGCAACGGGAGTCGGTGGGGGCAAGTAATGGGAAGTGTTCTACAGTAAAGAAATGTATTTTATTTAACTTGTTAATTTTTTCAAAAGGTTTTTTAACATGTGTATTTTTTTTTTTTTGTGGTATATCATTTCTTGCCACTGTATGTATGTATATATGTCTAGAGAGATATATACATACAGTACAGGGTAAGAAATGATGTTGTTTTAATAGCTGGATTAGATGTGTTTTAAATTATTTTGTGTATGCTGCTATGCTTTATTGTGAGTTTAAAGTATTTTAAAATTAGATAGATGTATTCCTTGGTATTGTATTGTGTGTTTGAGGAAGGTCAGGGATAGGCTTGGTTGTAAAGGTTGTATTTTTGTCGGTACTTATATTTTTTCAAAGGCTTAATTGTTCTGCTCTAGGCGTGAATTTCTTAATGGTTTTATTGTTCGGGATCTAGTGTGAATTGTTTAGGGATGTAAATAATGATTGCTAATTGATTTATGTTTACTTGGTTGATTAATTTGCAGAATGTATATGGTGCATAGATATTTAGGCTTAATTTATATTGGAATGTAAGTTGTTTAAATGGCTTTTCAGAGGTTTAGTGATGATTTAGATTGAGAGATCAGTTATGAATATTAAAGGAAATTGATTTTAATGTAGTGTCTGTATGGAGAAGTGTTTGGTTGTAGGGCAGTATGCTTTTGATAACCCTTCTACATTTATTTGTATATTGGTTCATCATGTGTATATATATATCTATATATATATATATATATATATATATATATATATACTGTGTATATATATATATATATATATATATAGTTGCATGATGAAGCCACAGTACAAATTCATGGGTGAAGGGTGGGTATTGGGCCTGTGTGGCTTAACCCCTTAATCACCTTTGCGGTTAATATCTGATAAGGTGTTTAAGGGGTTAATTGATATCTGAATGTAATTGCAATGTATTGGCTTTTGATTTTTGTTTACTTGGTTGATTCATTTGCAGAATGTATATGGTGCATAGATTTTATGCATCATATATATTGGAATGTGAGGTTTTTCATTGGTTTGTGATGATATAGATTGTGAAATCAGTTAGGATTTTTAAAGGAAATTGATTTTAATGTAGTGTCTGTATGGAGAAGTGTTTGGTTGTATGGCAGTATGCTTTTGATAACCCTTCTACATTTATTTGTACTGTATATTGGTTTATCATGGGTGTGTATATAACGTGTGTATATATATATATATATATATATATATATATACTGTATATATCTCTCTCTCTTTCTCTCTCTCTCTCTCTCTGTCTCTCTGTATATATATACAGTATATATATATAGTTGCATGATGAAGCCACAGTACAAATTCATGGGTGAAGGGTGTGTATCGGGCCTGTGTGGCTTAACCCCTTAATTACCTTTGCGGTTATTATCCGATAAGGTGTTTAAGGGGTTAATTGATATCTGAATGTACTTGCAATGTATTGGCTTGGTATTGGCTATGTCTTGTGTGGGCAAGAGAAGGAAGGAAGGCGCTGGCGACGGACACTTCGTATTGATGAGGTCAGTAGTACTTTATTTATTTGTATATGCTAGTTAATGTTTTTAATAATGGGCAATTAATCTATTATCCATATCTGGATAATAGTTATTTTGCACATTATTGTACTGTAGGTGTTGGGGGGGAGGGTGTATGTATTGAATATATAGGCCAGGTTTATTTTTTTTACATTCAGGGTTGATTCCGTGGTTCTGCGTGGGACCTCTGGAGACCACCTCCGGGTATTCTCGGGTATCCCAAGGGTATCAGGCTGGTGGTTCCACGGGTGACACATGCGGGGATGATGATGTGTGGTCCCACTTCTGTGGGGGCACCGCGGACCCGTAGTCTGCGGGGATGACGATGTGTGGTCCCACTTCTGTGGGGGCACCGCCGACCCGTAGGTGCGGGGATGATGATGTGTGGTCCCACTTCTGTGGGGGCACCGCAGACCCATAGTGAGCACCCGTGAGTTCCCCAGACCCCCGAGGGAACCACCCGAGGCCCCGCAGACACCTGTGGGTTTGACCCGGGGCTCCCAGACATCCTTGGGCCTACTGTGGGGACCCAATTGTGGCCCACGGTGACCCAAGGAGACCACCTGGGGGCCATGGTGCTGGAAGGATCCACCAGCAGGCCTCCAGAACCTGTGTAAAAAGGGCTGCTGGTAAACTGTAGGTCTGTCCAGGTGCCCTGCCAGCCCACCGGGGACTAGCGTGGGGCTGCGTTATGAACCCTGTATGTAAAAGGATAAATCTTGTATTTATGGGGGGGGCACAGGGGGTGGGTAATGTATTTAATAAATATAATGCTGTTTATTGTGGGTCATTGTACTGTTTTTATTGTGGGTACTGGGGGTGGGGTGTTTCCCTAACGGTATGTGGGTAGGCCTCCCTTGTGGGTACTGACTGGGTGGTTAGGCCTCACGGGGGGGGGGTTAGTGTGGGAGGGTATGTAGGCAACCCGAGTGGTGGGTGAGGGTGGGTTAATCCCTTAATGACTGTAGCGGTTAATAACCGCTATGGTGATTAAGGGGTTAGGGGACATTACTTTGTATGTTTTCATTTTTGTGTCTGTTTTGCAGAAGCGGAGGGGCCATGGCCAGGATGGGGGGGGGGTAACGGTATGTGGGTAGGGGGTGAGGGTGGTTAGACCTCACAGTATGCACATTTGGTCCCCCCCCCCCCTCCCCACATTTACATACACTACACTCACAGCAATGCTGGGAGGGAGATTTAACAGAAACATCTCTCTGCCTTCAGTGTAATCTGTTTAAAGCCCCCTCCCCCCTAATGTATGTTTCTGTTAAATCTCTCTGCCTTCAGTGTAATCTGTTTAACAGAAACATTAGGGGGGAGGGGGCTTTAAAAAGATTACACTGAAGGCAGGGAGATACAGGGGATGTACTATACTGTATGTTGTTTATTGCAATGCTTCAATGTGTTTATAATGTATAATGTTTTTTACAATTAGATAGATGTAATCCTTGGTATTGTAAGGGTTAGCTTTGGTTTTAAATTGTGTTTTCTGGTTGGTACTTACAGTATATATTGATTTTTGTTTACTTGATTGGTTAAAATAGTTGACTTGTTTGGAAGTGTTTGTATTTACTGGTACAGTAGCTTGCAATTATATTGTTAACATTCATTTGCAGAATGTATATGGTGCATAGATTTTATGCATCATTTATACAATGTAAATGCAATGTACTGTGTGGATTGGAATGTTATGTTTTATATTGTAAGATCAGTTAGGATTATTAAATGGATTATTATTATTGTCTGTATAGAGAAGCGTTATTTGTAGGACAGTATGATTTTGATAACCATTCTACATGTATTTGTATATTGGTTCATCATGTGTGTGTATATACTGTGTGTATATACTGTATATATATATATATATATATATATATATATATATATATATATATATATATGTATATATATATATATATATATATATATATATATATATTCCCAGAATCCCTAGCTGCAGTGGAAGTGCTGTATGCTGGGTGATAATGGGGAAAGGCGGGGTTGCAGACCTGCCTAAGACATGCAGATGAGCATACAGCTATATTTGCATTTTTGCTTTCCTGTGGAGGGTTTTTGTCACTTTTTATACTCACCATAACTTAACTCAGTATTATGGTTTAGCCTATCCCATATCCTCTCTTGCATTCCCAGTAAAATCAACCCCACACTGATGAGACCCATCAAGGTCGAAACAGCTGTCTGTGGGTGGTTTTCTGGGTATGCACCTAAACCCTGGCTGTGCTCAAAGCTGTGACCATGCAGCAAGCTTAAGCCTATAGGGACCCATGTTAAAAATGGTTATTGAAGCAAAAAGTGACACTGTGTGCTCATTTGCATGTCATTTCCCAGAATCCCTTGCTGCAGTGGAAATGCTGGGTGATAATGGGGAAAGGCGGGGTTGCAGACCTGCCTAAGACATGCAGATGAGCATACAGCTATATTTGCATTTTTGCTTTCCTGTGGAGGGTTTTTGTCACTTTTTGACTCACCATAACTTAACTCAGTATTATGGTTTAGCCTATCCCATAGCCTCTCTTGCATTCCCAGTAAAATCAACCCCACACTGATGAGACCCATCAAGGTTGAAACAGCTGTCTGTGGGTGGTTTTCTGGGTATGCACCTTAACCCTGGCTGTGCTCAAAGCTGTGACCATGCAGCAAGCTTAAGCCTACACTGGCGACACACTTTATTCGAGCTCGGCTAGTCCCACGAATTCGGGTATACCCGGGTGTATTGAGGTTTGTGACTGTTTTCTGCCCGAGTGCATTGAGGTATTTTCCAAGCAGGGATTGAAGCATTTTATTCCCGCTAGCTGCAATACTGCACAGTATATATATATATACTGCATTACAATTCATGAATTTATGCCATCTGGTAGACACGCGAAGCATTGCAGCCTATTAAATCCTAATCATTATCATTTAACAGATCAGCCGCCCGTCAGCCAGGCATGAACCCAGGCTGGGAAGGCAAACGCAACGGGGCTTGTCAGAGGTGAGGAGCGGCGCATTCCAGGTATCTGCCAGGTACATACTGGGTATTTGCTCGAATAAAGTGTGTCGGTGCAGTATAGGGAGCCATGTTAAAAATGGTTATTGAGGCAAAAAGTGACACTGTGTGCTCATTTGCATGTCATTTCCCAGAATCCCTTGCTGCAGTGGAAGTGCTGTATGCTGGGTGATAATGGGGGAAGGCGGGGTTGCAGACCTGCCTAAGACATGCAGATGAGCATACAGCTATATTTGCATTTTTGCTTTCCTGTGGAGGGTTTTTGTCACTTTTTTTACTCACCATAACTTAACTCAGTATTATGGTTTAGCCTATCCCATATCCTCTCGTGCATTCCTAGTAAAATCAACCCCACACTGATGAGACCCATCAAGGTTGAAACAGCTGTCTGTGGGTGGTTTTCTGGGTATGCACCTTAATCCTGGCTGTGCTCAAAGCTGTGACCATGCAGCAAGCTTAAGCCTATAGGGAACCATGTTAAAAATGGTTATTGAGGCAAAAAGTGACACTGTGTGCTCATTTGCATGTCATTTCCCAGAATCCCTTGCTGCAGTGGAAGTGCTGTATGCTGGGTGATAATGGGGAAAGGCGGGGTTGCAGACCTGCCTAAGACATGCAGATGAGCATACAGCTATATTTGCATTTTTGCTTTCCTGTGGAGGGTTTTTGTCACTTTTTTACTCACCATAACTTAACTCAGTATTATGGTTTAGCCTATCCCATAGCCTCTCTTGCATTCCCAGTAAAATCAACCCCACACTGATGAGACCCATCAAGGTTGAACCAGCTGTCTGTGGGTGGTTTTCTGGGTATGCACCTTAACCCTGGCTGTGCTCAAAGCTGTGACCATGCAGCAAGCTTAAGCCTATAGGGAGCCATGTTAAAAATGGTTATTGAGGCAAAAAGTGACACTGTGTGCTCATTTGCATGTCATTTCCCAGAATCCCTTGCTGCAGTGGAAGTGCTGTATGCTGGGTGATAATGGGGGAAGGCGGGGTTGCAGACCTGCCTAAGACATGCAGATGAGCATACAGCTATATTTGCATTTTTGCTTTCCTGTGGAGGGTTTATTTATTATTGCAGTATTATGGTTTATATATATATATATATATATATATATATACATATACATATATATATATATATATATATATATATATATATATATATATATATATATATATATATATATATATATATGTATGTATACAGTATATATATACACAGTATATACTGTATATGTATAGGGATTGTTATTATATATATACTGTTTATATACAGTATATATATATGCAGTATATATTTATTTCTCTTCATGTATTTATTTATTTATTTAGATTTATTTATTAATTGTGGGGCTGCTGTGCGTGAATTTTTTTTATTGGGGGTAGCGGGGGTGAGGGGGGTGTTTGGCCCTTGGTGTGAGTTTAGGACTTGCAGCAGCAGCACAATTAATAAATAAATCTAAATAAATAAATGAATATAAATAAATACATTTAAAATACATTTTTATTGATAGTGTAGATGTGCAGAGGGTCTCCGGAGCTGAACCGCTGTTGTTTTAGGTCTGGGGACCCCCTGCTCCCCGAGATACAGGCCCCTTTAGGGGGTGCCGGTATCCCTCTGCTTGGGTTACAGGCCGCGTCAGGTGTTCGGGACCTTTAAACCAAGCAGAGGGATACCGGCACCTCATAAAGGGGGCTGTATCTCGGGGAGCAGGGGGTCCCCAGACCTGAAACCAATGCGGTTCATCTCCGGAGACCCCCTGCACATCTAAACTATCAATAAAAATGTATTTCAAATGTATTTATTTATAGTCATTTATTTATTTATTTATTTCGATTTATTTATTTATTTATTGGCGGCTGCTGTGTGTGTATTTTTTTTATTGTGGGTAGTGGGGGTGGGTGAAGGGGGTATTAGCCCCAACGGTGGCTGTTTAGGGCTTGCGGGGGGGTAGCGTGAGGGCTTAACCCCTTCATGACCGTAGCGGTATTAACTGCTACGGCCGTGAAGCGGTTAAGTGCACCCGCAACCCCCCCGCAAGCCCTAAACTCACACCAAGGGCCAAATACCCCCTTCACCCACCCCCGCTACCCACAATAAAGCGGGCACGGTGAGTTAACCCCTTCATTGCCTTAGCGGCTATCCGCTATGGTAATGAAGCAGCATTTCTGTATTTTTAATAATATTGAGCAGGAGCAGGGGGCCCCCTGAGTTTATATTTCTGGCTCAGGGAACCCCCTGCTCACTGTACAATATTATTAAAAATACAGAAATGCTGCTTCTTTACCATAGCGCATAGTCGCTAAGGTAAAGAACGAGTGTTTATTTATATATGTGTTTTATTTATACTGTACATGTGCAGAGGGTCTCCGGAGCAGAACCGCACTGGTTTCACGTCCGGGGACCCCCTGCTCCCCGAGATATAGGCCCCTTTAGGGGGTGCCGGTATCCCTCTGCTCTGCTTGGTTTACAGGCCGCGATCACGTGATCGGGCCCTTTAAACCAAGCAGAGGGATACCGGCACCTCATAAAGGGGGCTGTATCTCGGGGAGCAGGGGGTCCCCAGACCTGAAACCAACGCGGTTCAGTTCAGGAGACCCCCTGCACATCTACACTATCAATAAAAATGTATTTCAAATGTATTTATTGTCATTTATTTATTTAGATTTATTTATTTATTTTTTGGCGGCTGCTGTGTGTGAGTTTTTTTTATTGTGGGTAGCGGGGGTGGATGAAGGGGGTATTAGCCCCAACGGTGCTTGTTTAGGGCTTGCGGGGGGGTAGCGGGAGGGCTTAACCCCTTCATGACCGTAGCGGTATTAACTGCTACGGTCGTGAAGGAGTTAAGTGCACCCGCAACCCCCCCGCAAGTCCTAAACTCACACCAAGGGCCAAATACCCCCTTCACCCACCCCCGCTACCCACAATAAAGCGGGCACGGTGGGTTAACCCCTTCATTGCCTTAGCGGCTATCCGATATGGTAATGAAGCAGCATTTCTGTAATTTTAATATTATTGAGCAGGAGCAGGGGGGGTCCCTGAGCATTAATTTCTGGCTCAGGGAACCCCCTGCTCACTGTACAATATTATTAAAAATACAGAAATGCTGCTTCTTTACCATAGCGCATAGCAGCTAAGGTAAAGAACGAGTGTTTATTTATATATGTGTTTTTATTTATACTGTACATGTGCAGAGGGTCTCCAGAGCAGAACCGCACTGGTTTCAGGTCCGGGGACCCCCTGCTCCCCGAGATACAGGCCCCTTTAGGGGGTGCCGGTATCCCTCTGCTCTGCTTGGTTTACAGGCCGCGATCACGTGATCGGGCCCTTTAAACCAAGCAGAGGGATACCGGCACCTCATAAAGGGGGCTGTATCTCGGGGAGCAGGGGGTCCCCAGACCTGAAACCAGTGCGGTTCAGCTCCGGAGACCCCCTGCACATCTACACTATAAATAAAAATGTATTTAAAATAATTTTTAATGTGCCGATGTTTGCGCAGAGAGAGAGCAGCGGGCTTAACCCCTTCATGACCGTAGCGGTATTAACTGCTACGGTCGTGAAGGGGTTAAGTGCACCCGCAACCCCCCCGCAAGTCCTAAACTCACACCAAGGGCCAAATACCCCCTTCACCAACCCACGCTACCCACAATAAAGCGTGGAGACCCCCTGCACATCTACACTATAAATAAAAATGTATTTAAAATAATTTTTAATGTGCCGATGTTTGCGCAGAGAGATAAAATAATTTTTAATGTGCCGATGTTTGCGCAGAGAGAGAGCAGCGGATCTCTCTCTGCTGCAAACACATCTCGCCCCCGCCGGCCCATAGTATCATTTATGTATGTGCATATACAGTACTGTATGTGTACAGTACTGTATGTTAGGGGTTATAGGGGTTGTTGTTATACATGAAATCCGCAAAGGCGGAAGAAACGCGTAGGAACAGTTAACATTGGAACTACGGTGGCTGACCTGCCTTGGCACCAGAGAGAGATCGTGGAGACGCAAGTAAAGTCCTTCCGGGTTCCAGTATCACATGCGTGTGAGCAATGGCGGACGCACGCTGCTGAGAAGCTCTATACAAGTGGACATTATCCAGCCTGGAGCAAACGGCGTTCTCAAACACTGGATACAGAACCATTCTGGAGATTGCAGAGCGGAGGTGATCGTGGAGTCTTCATTTGGTACATGGGCAGGTCCCATAAAATGCCTGTTTTTATCAGACAAATTGTAAGTGTGCATTTGTCTTGTCCGTGATTTATTAAAATGTTCATCTGATTTTACACAAGGATCGGGCGCTTTTCTCTTTTCTTTTTCTAATATATATATATATATATATACTGTGTATATACAGTACTGTATATATATACTGCATTACAATTCATGAATTTATGCCATCTGGTGGACACGCGAAGCATTGCAGCCTATTAAATCCTGATCATTATCATTTAACAGATCAGGCCCCCGTCAGCCAGGCATGAACCGTGGCTGGGAAGGCAAACGCAACACGGCATGCCAGAGGTGAGGAGCGGCGCATTCCAGGTATCTGCCAGGTACAAACTGGTCATTTGCTCGAATAAAGTGTGTCGCAGCAGTACAAGCATTTTGATTGTAATGTCTCCCCTGACTGCCCTGGGCTGATCTAAGATTCTCCCTAGCAAAATGCCGACCACATGTAGGCGCTTCCTAAGGTCCAATACATATTGCAGGGTATTCTTAGAAGGGGACCACTGTTCGTCCCAGGACTCCTTTAGGAGGTCTAGGATACCCCGGGGTTGGCGGCCATACAGCAGTTCAAATGGAGAGAATCCCGTGGAGGCCTGGGGAACTTCCCGCACTGCAAACAGCAGAAAAGGGAGAAGTTCATCCCAGGCTCTCTTCACTGAATCTACAAATTTTCTCAGCTTCCCTTTTAGAGTTCGGTTAAATCTTTCCACCAATCCGTCAGTCTGTGGATGGTAGACCGATGTCTGAACAGACTTGACCTCTAGTAATTTTAAGACATCCTACATCAGTTTAGCCATAAAATTTGTACCTTGGTCTGTCAAAACAACCTGAGGAAGTCCAACCCGTGAGAACAGCTCCAACAATTTGTTGGCTACATGCTTTGCCATTGCTCTTCTCAGGGGGAACGCCTCAGGATATCTTGTTGCATAGTCAACTATTACAAGAAAAAACCTGTGTCCTTTCGCACAAGGTTCTAGAGGTCCTACCAAGTCTACCCCAATCCTCTCAAAGGGAACTGACACCAAGGGTAGAGGAACCAAAGGGGCTGGTTTTTGTCCCTTCAGACTAGTTATCTGGCAGTCCGGGCATGCCGCACATAACTTAGCAATATCACTATGCATCCCTGGCCAATAGAATCGGGATGAAATATGGTCCAATGTTTTATCCCTGCCAAGGTGACCACCCAAGGGACAGTATGGGCTAGAGTGAACACAGATTTAACAAACGCCTTGGGAACCAATATCTGTCTGGTGACCTCCCCTGTTTGTGTCTGCCTATTCACCCTATACAGGATATCATTTGATAATTCAAAATGGGGGAATGCTATCACCCCCTTTGCATTCAATATCTGCTCATCAATTTTTACCACCTTATCATACTGTCTAGCAGGGACTGGGTCTTCCCTTTGCCTCTGGGAAAAATCAAGGAGGTATAGGCCTGGTAAATCTCCAGGGCCCATATCCCCCTCCATCTGGCCATCCCCAGCCATCACTTGTGACTTTTGGCTACTAGAACGGTCACCTTGAGACCCAGATTTCTGCAACCAGTCCTGTTTGTCAGAACGTCTTTGCTTCCGAGTCTTTGGAACCCGGTGTCTACTGGGAAAAAGGTCTGCCGAGAAGGGGAACAGTTTGCCAGGGTTCTCCTGAGCCATATAATAAGGCTCCTCATGAGAGACTGGAGCCATTAGGTCCGAAAAGAAAGACTAGTCCCGGCCGAGCACAACGGGGGCAGGGAGCCAAAGAGCGACTCCTTTTTCGAGGTTGGCCTCCTGACCTTTTACCTGTAGCCACGTTTTGGCCGTGGAATACCATTTTACATCGCCGTGTATACATTATATACTCCATGGAGAGTCAAAAGAACACACGTTAGGAGGTAACAGTTCCTGGAAGTCCAGAGTTTTCCCAGAGCCCGAATCTACAAGGGCCTGGACGTTTTTTCCCCCAACCTGGGCTGGAAGTATCCAGGGCTTGTAATTTTCTCCAGTGAAGGCCGAGGCGATGGTCCTGCTGAAGGAACAATCCATCTGTGGACAGTCCACATGCCGGTGGCCTTGATCTCCGCAGGCGGAACATGGAGAGGGTTCCCTCGCAGGAGGGGGCCGTGGATAGCACTCCGCTGGACCAGATACTGGAGACCAAGCATCTGGTGGGTCCTGTGGGCGACGTCCTCGGAAGGCAATGAGGGTCTCAATGGTGCCCGGCGTTTTGACTTCTTCCTTGTTGGAAGGACTGCTCCTTTCATGGCACTTGGCGGTTGCGCATGGAGGGGCCATAGTTTCCCCGTTGTTCCAATGTCCCTCTTTGGGTCTCCGCAAGTGCTGGTAAAGTTGGATCTGTCAGGTCCATGGCACTCGCCTGATCCTGGGCCCCAAGGAAGTTCTCAACGAGTCTGATCGCAAAAAGCTAGGGTTTCAGCAGCATGCCGTTTTACACACGAGCGTGCGGAAGGGTTATTATCTGTAGGAATTGTTCCAACACCACTTGCTCAAGAATTGCCTCCTTAGTGCACTCCTCGGGTTGTATCCAGCGAGTACACAAGTCCAATAACCACTGAGCGAGGACCCGGGGTCTCATCATAGCAGTGTACTTCAGGTTCCGGAACTGCTGCCGGTAGGTCTCTGGGGTCAGACTTAAGCAATCCAGTATGGTGGCTTTTATTTGTTGGTAGTCCATTGCCTGATCTGCTGGGAGGCCCTGATATGAGGCCTGGGCTTCTCCTATGAGGAGCGGGGCCAAAGCATTTGCCCAGCGATCTGCAGCCCAGCCTTGAGCTTCGGCAACCCTTTCAAATGTCAGTAAAAAATCCTCTGGATCCTCGTTCGGAGCCATTTTCCTCAGGAGGACCGGGGATTTGTTCGCAAGTTCTGGACTGGCAGACCCCTGGAATTGGGTCAGCAGCTTGGCCATCCGCTCATCCTGTGCTGCCTGCTGCTGGGTTAGGAGCTGGGTTTGCTGCTGCAATAGTAGTTGGGCCCGCTCCTGCATTAACAGTCCCTGCTTTTTGGTCTGCTCCTGCATTAACAGTCCCTGCTGTCTGGTCTGCTCGCACAGAAACTCTTTTAAAAATTCTTCTATTTTTCTAATTTTTGTGTGTGTGTGTGTGGCCCTTCAACTGCAGGGGCCTCTCAAAATCCCGGAACTTCTGACACCATATGTTGCAGGGTACATGCAACCACACATGCGGGTTCTCTTGATAAGGCTTCTTTATTGAGCCTTAAAAATATACAGCACACAAAAACAAAATAGCTTCTCTTCAGCATACAAAAACAAAATAGCTTCTCTTCAGCATAGAAAACAAGGCAGCATCTCTTCAGCATGCAGGACACAGACAGTTCATCACTCATGTACTTTGAAAAACAGACCTTATAGTAGTAATCTCTTCATTATTTCAGTCCTGTCTCCTGACCAGCTAGCTTGCATGTGTGTACAGCCTGGGGTTTTTAAAACACCTTGATTATGCAGCTGGGGTCAGACTAATTAAGCAGCCCTTCTCAACTGAAACTTAACCTCGTCACTGCTGCACTGCAAGCCTAAACATAGGTTTGCCAGGTATATGGCTGGTGAGGTTCATTCACCCTGTCACAGATGGGTTGAAATCAGTCCCCACCGAAGAAGAAGCCATAGACCTATTCAAAAGGACACAAAAGATGTTAGCAAAATAGTCATAGTGATGAAGGCATTCCACGCAGATGATCATGCAAACGATATTAAGAATTTGGATCTGGGGACTGACACGCCTCCCATACAGCAGAAAAAGGGTTTTCAGGCAGTCACTGTAAACCGCAGGGGCATAAAAAGTGGATGTCCTCACGCAATTACTAAAAGGTTGTTTATTGAGTGCATTGGCACAGTAAAATACACTGCTACATGGAAACTCTGACGCGTTTCGTCCGCGAGCAGGGACTTTTTCAAAGAGTGTCTGGTACTGATCCCAGAGATAACTATATACTGAGACACAGACTGTGATTGGGTAAGGTAAATTGCATAATTAATCAACTCAGCAGGTAAATAATGAGTTAATCAGACACTAAGTCAAAACATATTTTAACCCAATAGCTGCACTCAATCATATAGGATCACTGAGGACCACTAGAACAGTGAAACATCATATCAAAAGATACAAAAATATTAAAAACAAAGTACTACACTGTCATCTCGATACATTTGTAAACAATATATAGAAACATTTACCAGTGATCATGTAGCAAAGGTATAGCGTATATATATATATTTAACTTAAAGACCAATAAATAACCAAACTAAAATACATACATAAATGACAAAACATATACATAATTATCAAAACATAATGCGGAACATATACTCAAATGTCATATAATTTATAAACATATCTGTGTAATAGTGAATAATTGAAACTTATGTGTAAAAAGTGCATCTATATTTAGACCAATAATAAATCACAATAAATAATAACAATACTAGAGTGAAAAATATTATTAACTATCGTATTATAATATATAAGTCATTATAAAGCACATAAATGTGTTTAAGAAAATATATAAACCAAAATATAATCCAAAGAGTGATATATATAATAATTAATTAATTAATATTGGGGTATAAATTAAACTATATACACATCAAATGACATATAGATCACGTAATAGGATATATAAACAAAATCAATCTTAAAAAATGAAATAGGTAATCAAACAATGACGACAACACATCCATATATTGTAAAACCACATCATAAACTAAATGCTGGAAAACTCAAGTTAAGAAATGCTTTAGATCCCACTCAATGTTAATTCCAGCAGGATGTAGCGTATTCATAGCATAGATCCAATACATTTCTCTCATGTTCAATTTATTGATTCTGTCTCCCCCTCTAGGGTGGATATCAACACGTTCCAGAAAAGGAAAATTTGGAAATATCACCCAACTCACAATTGGAAAAGTGCCGTGACACATGTCTTTTTTAAAGATATTCCTAATATGTTCTTGAACCCTTATTCTCACGGGTCTGATGGTCCTACCAATATATGACATTTTACATCCACATTGTAAGTGGT
The DNA here is from genome assembly GCF_040206685.1 of Ascaphus truei. Lineage (NCBI taxonomy): Eukaryota > Metazoa > Chordata > Amphibia > Anura > Ascaphidae > Ascaphus > Ascaphus truei. Next base: position 196,361,894 of record NC_134487.1, on the reverse strand, counting down.
AAATCACGTAACTGGTATGGCAGTTCATAAATCTGGCAATGCGTTGATTACCTTCACACGTTGAAAAGTTTTTAAGGGGTTTAGCATATTTACATACTGAACACCGCCCACAGGGGAAAAAACCTTTTGGAATGGTACTTAATTGTGATCTATATGATTTAGCATTGAATAAACTGGGTGAAAGGTCCCACCGGGGACTCGCGTGGGGCTGCGTTATGAACCCTGTATGTAAAAGGATAAATCTTGTATTTATGGGGGGGCACAGGGAGTGGGTAATGTATTTAATAAATTTAATGCTGTTTATTGTGGGTCACTGTACTGTTTTTATTGTGGGTACTGGGGGTGGGGGGGGTGTTTCCCCAACGGTATGTGGGTAGGCCTCCCTTGTGGGTACTGAGAGGTTAGGCCTCACGGGGGGGGGGTTAGTGTGGGAGGGTATGTAGGCATCCCGAGTGGTGGGTGAGGGTGGGTTAACCCCTTAATGACTGTAGCGGTTAATAACCGCTATGGTGATTAAGGGGTTAGGGGACATTACTTTGAATGTGTAACGGGTTTTCCCCCCCCAATCTCACATTGGCCCGGGTACTTTAAAAACCAACCCCCATTACGTGTGTGTTTGGTGGTGCACCTGTAGGCAACAGAACTCCTGAGTCTCCTGCTTGATGTTATTAGGGGATTTCCAGCAGGACAGGTAGCTGAGGTAGTGGGTGCGAGTTCAACTTACATCATGTGCAGTGCCTCCACCTCATCAGGATCTGTGCTTCCGCAGGGAGATGGTCCTGGTGAGGAACTCCTTCTTGGTGGTGCCATCCACTGCTGAGTAATTTCACACTCACACAGTGGGGGAATCGTTAACAAGGTCATCTTTATTGTAGACGGTGATGTAGCAGACTGCCCCATGCAGCTGCCGGCTCTAGCCGCACATCTCTCTGTGCTGTCCCTTTGCCAGGTACGCCCTCCCAAATTGAAGTGGGATTCCCTCTTCTCCTAGGGAGATCCTCTCTGTGCCAGGTCCCTGGACACAGAGTGGCTTAGACAGGCTGATTGGTCAACCTGGACTGCTAGTTACTTCACTAGGGTCACAAAGTGTTCCTACAATCCCTTATGCAGGAAATACAACTTCCCAACAGCTTTCCACAGCTGCTAGAACACACTGAACTAACTGTGTTGTGCCCTATATACTTCCAGGGACTCAGAGCATACAGCCACTCCCCTCCATACATAGGGCACCTCACCATGGTGTGAGGGAAAACCTCCATAACTACTGCTGGCATACCTGTACTTACCAGGACTTACTGCCAACAGAGAGGAAAGTAATATACCATTATTATGCATGGCTATATACTCCCCCTTGTGAATCCCCACCGTCCCGGCTGGGGCCTAAATTTGGTGTACCTTGCTCCAGGAAACACTGAAAAAGAACACACAAATTAAGCGTTAAACTTTGTCACCTTCACATAATAATGACAGAACATACGCTCACTGACCAGCAGAGAGCGTTAAAGAAAAAGGCAGACCACTCTTTGACGGACCTAATAGTAGTGTCGAGGGTCTGGTTTCTTCACCTCTCGCCCCGCTGCATCGGTGACTGTTACGCTAAACTCACGAGGCAAGCCTTGCTCATTACAATACACCACCTTGTGCATATAGATGCTGCTCCCTATTTTCCAGACCCGCAACAGCTGGGAGACCCTCTGCTCAGCCTGAACTCCCTTAATGGCTCCTCCCTTATTAACGATATAGTATTCTATATCATTACGAAGCCACCTCTCTCGATTGTCCTCTATTTCCCTCATCAGAGGTTCGGGGACATATGGGTATTCCAGCCCGTGTGACCTTTTATATTTGGCTGCAATAGCCCGTTCAGCTCGGCAGGTCCGGGTTAACTTAGTTTGCCCAGCCTTTCCCGGTAACACCCATGACAGGGGCTCATCTGACTCCACCGGATCATCTAACCCTTCAGATCCCTTTGGGGTAATAAGACCTACTTGTATTCGGTCCCACCTTACTCGTAGCTCCTTGAGATAGGCCTCATCGTCAAAATCCCCAGGAGCCCACCAATGGTCGACCACCCCATCCCTTCAGATGGCGCAAACCTTTCCTTACGCTGTGACCAGTGTCCACCCGTAATACTCAGCATACTAGTGCTATCACTGGTTACCGACCCTCGTCGGGAAATCCTCCCTCCACCCTCCGACCCATCATCCGACGTTCCCCAGTCCAGGCTTCCAGTCCGTTCTTCGGTAGGACCCCGGGAATCCCCTGACATACCCAGACTAGAGGTAGACCCGAAGGAACAGGTGACAGGGACAGGGGGTTGAACTAGGGCCTTGGGGATAACTTTGGGGATGGACGGGGTTGGGGGACGGGGCCGGACGGTAGGTACCGGCAGGGTCACGGCCTGCTCCTCCGCAATACCTGACTCACGTCCGCCACAAAGTTCGTTCTGTCCTTCGGTAGTGGAGCCTCTCGTTCTCCGGTTCGAGCGCCCACTCCGTCTGTCCGTAGGGGATCGACTCCCACTGCTCGACCGTAGAGGCGCGATAGCCTCCCACTCGACACCGCTCAGGTCGTCCAGAACTGCCTCTGGACACGCATGTGCTGCGACACCATCTTGGGTTGGGTCCCCAAGCGAGACCTCTTCCTCCACGAGGATATCCGGCAACGCCCTTCTGCTGCGCGGTCCAGCCTGACCCTGGAACCGCTCTTCGTTCACCTCCACCCCTGGGATCTGCGGTGAGCACGGAGTTAACCTACTGCTCCGCAGGGTCGGGGTGGATCGACCTCCTTCCGACCCGCTAGTCACCACGGCAGTGGGACTCCGGCGATCGGGTTGTCGCGGCACTGGAGACACTCGACTCCGTGTCTCCACACCACGAGGAATAGCATCTCGCCACGGAATACCACTAGTATGGTACTCCGCTAACAAGTCCTGGGCCTCTGCCAGCCTGGCACACTCCTCGTCCGAGGACTCTAATTTACAGTTCGGGCGGAGAATTCCAGTAGGGGACCGTCTATGGGCTCCTTTCCGGTCACCTCTCCGATGGCTGGTTTTCTCCGCCTTAAGAATTCGGCTTGACTCCGGCTCCGCGGGACATGCACTCACACTCCACAGTGCACCCGGAAGCTCCGCTGCCGACATCGGGGTAGGATCTCTCATCCCCACGGCCTGTACCTGCACAAACGTGGTCATAGGCCACATATATTGCAGTCCACAATGAGGGCATCGAGCCTCACTGCCCACGGCTCCGCCAGGCAGTCTACACTGCAGGCAGAGACAAACCACTGTCTCCACACCCTCTACGCGGATAATCAGGAAGCCTCCTGGAGCCGAGTAGGGGTGGGTTGATATCAAGGGACTCTGTTCCACTTTCTCCGCTTGCTCAGCCATGGTCACCAACGGAAGCACTCGTCCTAGCGGTCTGTATTGATCAATGGCTCTTCGCAACTGAAGTGCAGGGGATGGTTGAGCAATGCTTCCCCCCACTTCCTCCATCGGCATCCGGTGGAACGGTAGACCACTCCCCCTGGTTGAAACTACGGGGATGTCTCGCCGCTTTGTAGGCTGACCGAGCACAGGGGCGGAGTGAGTCATAGTCCATGAGGGCGCGGCTCCAGCTTTCGCGCCAAACTCCCCAACTGGGTGGAGTTTCCTCGTTGCCGCCAATCCTGGCCAACAATTAGCAAACTGCAAAGTTGCAAGACTTTCTGCAGCTGGCCCACGCCGTGTCCCGGGAACGCGGGAACCGCCATTTTGGTAAGTACTGTCATTCTTTATATTTGAGGTAGCGTCTGGCTGTTTGTTTATTGGTGTGTAACAAAGTCCATTTCGTTCCTCCCATCTCGCAAGGCTGTCATCCTCACTATTCTCGGGGGTATCTTCCCGAGAACATAGGCATGACAAACACGGCGCAGCCACGGCTTTCACGCCATTCCACAACAAACCCACAAAAGTCTCTTCTGTAGTCTGTTCTCCGTCCTCATCCCGGCATCCTGGACCTTCTGCTCTTTGCAGATCCTCCATTCTGACGGTCACTTCTTGCTCACGGTATACTGGATTATTGTACATGGAGCTCCGCTCTGCGGGGCAGCTACCACATCAGACCAAATTCCTGCAGACCATGCCACCAGATCAGTGCCCGTAGCGCAACTACAGAACAAGTTGTGGCTCACAGGACCAACATTTCTTACGCAGCCCGCGGAAACGCCACCAACCCAGTCGACGACTTTGGACTTGTGGATCCAGAGGAGGACACGGAGACAAGGCCTCAAGTATCTGTGTTACTCACGAATATACAGCCCACAAATGCCCTCAGAAGATTCTTTGCTATCAGAGGTCCAGACAAACAAATACGCTCTGACTGCGGAACCAATTTTGTTGGGGCACGTGAAGGATTACAAATAAACACTAAACAATGTCATACCAGTAGACTTTTGCACAAAGACATTGTTATGCAATCAGCTAACCTGGAGCAGTGCATTCACCTGGCCTCCCTTACCAGAAGACTTTGGCCAAAGATTTTTGAAGCCAGTGGTACCGGCCGGTATCACATCGTTATGTGGATGTGGACTTCGCATTGTTTGAGAATGTGATGTTATCTTTGTCATGCATTGCACATATGTTCCACATATTCCAGTTATATAATTGTATCTCCAGATACCAGACGGGGACTGTCATGGAACAAGAATCATATTTCTGTTTCACCCCCTTTCTGCTTGTCAGCTCCTTAAGTTCAGCTGCATGTATTTGTTCAACATACACACACACTGTGCCTGTTTGATGTATCACTATGTTGCCTTTTCTGCCTCTGAGCATGTAGCCAGTGAGTTGCTACTGCAACCTCTGAGATCTTGTCTCAGAATGGGCTATTCTGCCCTCCCCTCTGTTTTGCTGACAGTTGGTCTGTCCACAGACTATTGCTGTTACCCAGATTCCCCCACACTTCCTTTTCCTTCCTACACTGGCTGAGTGAGTACGTTTCTTGTTACCCTCCACTGGCAAGGCCCAATCCTTTTCACCTTTCCCTACTGTCAAGCACTCTCACTATAGAGAACTCTCTCACAATACCATCTTCTACAAGTGCCTTTGTGTATCTATGCTTTCCCCAATAAAGTGAAGAAAAGACAAAGAACTTGTGCTTGTAAAAGGAATGAGTTGAGCTATCTGGGGCTATTCACACATCACACGTGACCCTGGCTTCAGAATACATGTAACACTATGCAAAATCAATGGTCAAAATAAAATACACTATGAACAACAACATACAATGCCATACACAAAATCAAATACAAACTAAGCAAGTAAACATAAATACATTTTAAAAAGCAAGCCCCTGAAATAAACTATTGCAAAACCATTGTAGCCAGGTAGCCCCCGGTCTCCCCGCGCTCCCGTTCCCCCCCCCCCTTACCCTCAGTATGTTATGTAGGGCATATGGAGTTGCCGGTGGTTCTCGCCCCAGGGCGCCGCCATGTTAGGTGTGCACGCACGAGTCATGCATGCGCAGAAGCGGCAAAGGCCGGGAAGAGCCCAGGAAGGTTGCGCATGAGTAGGGCAAGGTAGTGGTGGCCATTAGAGTCACGCAGGCATAGTGTCCTATGCGCACGTGGTCACAATGTTAATCAGGCAGCTCAGAGACTACAACGCCCATGATGCTTAGGGAGAAAGCTGCCCGGTGACTCACGAAAGCCAATGGAATGGCTGGATTATTTCTCAAGGAAGGAAGGACTACTGCCTGCTGGGAGAGGAAGTCAGGAATCAAGACCAGGAACCTGAAGGTGCAGGTTAGGTCCATGGAGCAGTGCTCCAGACACTAGGCCAGAGGATAATCCCCAGGGCCCAGTTAGCCCCAGAGCCACTGTAGAGGTGTTCTGAGTGCTTACAATAGGGAAGGCCTTAATGTAGGGATCTTTCCATATAGTGTTAGAGAGATATATGCTGCAGGACATTGCCTGAATGCCAGTGCAGCCTGAGTGCTGAAAGAGTATCTGACTCCATAGCAGAGACAGTTTGCTGAGGATCATCCGGCTGGAGATTCTTCCCCTGGGGAGTCAGACAGTGTACTTATCCCTGCAAGGAGCAGCGTGTCGCGTCGTGGGATCACTGTGTGGAGTGCTGAGCACCAAGGATTATCCTGATCAGGACTAAGATCAGGGAGGTAGTATATTAAGTGCACCAATGGGCCCCAACACAGGGAAGTGCTGTCCCTTACACTCACATTAACCTGATAGCTGGTGGACACTCAGCGGTTAAGTGCCCTGGCACATTTTGGTACACCAAGGACTAAGGTGATATAAAGGAATGACATTAAAGTGATACAATAATTTACATGGGTGATGATGTGATGCTATGCATGCATGGGGGATGTCATGCTGTTTATGTATGAAGAGTCATGCAAAGGTTATTATTATTATTATTATTATTATTATTATTATGCTCAGTAAAAACTGTTTCATTCCATTGTGTGTATTTACTGTATGATTGGTTTGGTGAGGGCACACTCCCAGCACGCTGGGATCCCTCATCAGTAGAGGCGCTGCACCGAGTGTAAGAATACCCCAGGCTCCAAGTGGCGGAGGTTCAGGCCTCTTGTTAGCCTCACAGTGACAGCAGTACCAGTGGTTATAGTACCCTAGGGGTATATCCTCTACATTTGGAGGCGCTGCTGAGATTCTGACCTGGGGCGCCAAAGACTTTCTGTGTCATATTGCATCCAAAATTATACATCATGTTCACGCCGTCAAGTCAGGAAGTCCATGCCTGGGCCTTCAAGGTCAGGGAACCCTCCAGTTATGTTGTAGATGTAGGCAATGTTCCTGCCCTAGTATCAGAAAGTGACATACAAGACTGATTAGAGAAACTCTTGGGCCTAGCTACTTTGAGGTCAAGAGAACGGGAATATGACCCTACTTGCCAGTGGAGTACAATGCTATTTACAGCGGGCAAGGAAATATGCAGAGAAACTGCCCCTCAGACTGTACAAGCCCCTGAGGCCCCACCCGAGGGATATATCCCTTCATTTCCCCAGACTTTCCTGAAATCTGAGAGATTTTTACCTCCCCAAACACACCAAACGGTCCCCGACGAGCCCTCTGCCAGTGATTGGCAGGCGATGCCCCCATCTCAAGAACCCCTGCTAGTGCTTCCCATCCACCACGAGTGACTTTTTCTCCGAATGCTTTAGAAGGAGCCACCAGCTAGGCCGGGAGCCTACCCCTGTCTCCTGCTCCTGGTAGACTATCACCAAGCCTTCCGCCAATTTCTAGCGTCAATCCTGGGATCGATAGTAGCCAAATCAGTTTACTGCTGCGGCACAGTTTATTCGAGCATTTGCCCGTTCTGTGCCGCAGCAGTAGCCTGGCGCGCGCCCGAGTGTGACGGGCGCGTGCCGAAGCAGCGGAAGAGCGCCCTCCGATCGGGGCGCTCTCCCTACCGCTGCCGGGTCCGCCGGGTCCCCCAGAACCCCCTGCCGCTGTCCCGCGTTCGCGGGACACCAGGGCTCCCTCGGGGAGCCCCTGGACACGCGTGCAGGGGGCGCACGCTCCCGATGACGCGTGACCGCGCGTCTATGACGCGCGGCACGCCGAGGGGCGGCCACTAGCAAGCCGGGAGATTTCCCGGCTTGCGGTACCGACCACACTTCAATAAAGTGTGTCGGTAGTGTAGGTCCTCCATTGAATATGACTGTTCCCCAAATAATGGAAACTATAACTCTTGCCTCTAAACCTCAAAACTACAGGAAGCTAAAGGCCTGTTCTGGGATTCTACCGACGCCTACAGGAGAAGAAGGCTTTTAGACCTGGAGAGAACATACTATCCATATATTAGCTAAATGGTCATGCTCAGAGCCTGTCAAAAGACAGAGACTAGTGGAGAGTCTCCGACCCCCAGCCTTGCAACTGGTTCGGATGCATCGTGAAGTAGAAGGAGATGTTACGGCATATGAGTTGGTAGAAATGCTCACCCAGTCCTATGTGTATGAGGACGATGAGGATGAGTTGATGACGCAGTTCAAGGCTCTCCGGCAAAAAGGAGAAGACTTGTCAGACTTCGTCCGCAAAATACAGCTGTCTTTGGGGAATCTGCTGTCCAAAAATATTGTTGTGGCCGCTGAAGTAGACCGACACAGATTCAAGCAGCTACTGAAAGGTTCATTACCTTGTCACCCTATAGCTTTAGTGATGCGGGCCGCCCCGATCACTGCCGTCCCTCCTACACTGGCGACACACTTTATTCGAGCTCGGCTAGTCCCACGAATTCGGGTGTACCCGGGTGTATTGAGGTTTGTGACTGTTTTCTGCCCGAGTGCATTGGGTTATTTTCCAGGCAGGGATTGAAGCATTTTATTCCCGCTGGCTCCAATACTGCACAGTATATATATATACTGCATTACAATTCATGAATTTATGCCATCTGGTAGACACGCGAAGCATTGCAGCCTATTAAATCCTAATCATTATCATTTAACAGATCAGCCGCCCGTCAGCCAGGCATGAACCCAGGCTGGGAAGGCAAACACAACGGGCTTGTCAGAGGTGAGGAGCGGCGCATTCCAGGTATCTGCCAGGTACATACTGGGTATTTGCTCGAATAAAGTGTGTCGGTGCAGTAACTACATGGATTTAATGCGGCACATCAGAAGACATGAGGTACAGTTGCATTTCCACACCCCCCAAGAAGGGTAAAGATGCCCGCAAAGAAGATACCAAGGACGCACCAACACCCAAAGGAAAAGGGAATAAGAAGGAGAAAGATACGTCCACCCTTGAGGTACCTGGGTCTCCGCCCACCTCTCCTGGCAGATTACGATCTCGCCCCGACTTTCATTGTTTCAATTGTGGTGAACCGGGTCATGTGAAAAGGACCTGCCCTAACTCCAGAAAATATTCTACTGGACCCAAATCCTTCACCGTGCAAGTTCAGTCGTCACTCACTTCCTTCCCGGCACTATCAGAAGAGGCCGAAGAAAGAGTGGAGGCCCCCACGAAAGAAATCTTCCCACCAGATGAATACTTCCGGGTAGGACCCACTGCTTTAATACGAGTCGTCGTGGAAGGTGTGTACTCCTCCGCTCTGATGGACACCGGGTCACAAGTGACCATTATCTACAGAACCTTTTACTACCAACACCTTAGCCATCTGCCTCTACAGTCAGCTAAACAGATGAAGTTGTGGGGCCTCAGTAATGAGGATTATCCCATCGACGGAGTGATAGGTGTGCAGATCAACATATCCCAATTGAACACCAATTGGACTCACCCAATGAGATTGGAAGCCTTGGTCTGCCTCGAGCCTCAAGAGCACCCCAGTGCTCCCATCATATTGGGGACGAATGCTGACATGGTAATGTCCATGATCCGATCCTATCTCCAAGAGACCGGGGAATTACCTCTGTCTAAACTGCGGCTTCCTCCAGCCCTCAAGGTTGAATGCTTACGAGTCGCTTCCCAAGAAGAACACGGGGAGATTTTCAATCACGAAAAGGGCTTGATAGAGATAGTCATGGGAGAGGGGGTTTGGCCCGGTATTAAAGGGGTTACACCCCATTCGGCCACCCCCTGCTCTCACTTGGGAAGCAATGGGTTAACTGGACTGCGGTCCAGTAATGTGTTTTTTTACCCTGCTTCAGTACCCAAATGTGTTTTCCCCTGTTCCCATTCCAGTGTCTGCACCAACACATACACTGGGGTTGATGCGGGAGGGAAAGGGTTAATAGTTAAGGAGTGATTATAGCCCTTTGTTCCATTTTCCTGCCTTTGCAGGCTCCATTTTGCAGTTTCCCATAGGTCGCCATTGCAGCTCAATGCGACCCTATGGGGAAACTGGCGATTTCGGTCCATGTTCATCAGAAGACCTGCAGGTGGCGCCCGAGAGGAGGAGCGTCGATTCCCCATTGTAAGTCAATGGAGCCATTCATTTCAATGGGGATGCCTCGACGCCGACCTCCAGGAACGGGTTGGCAGCCATCCAAACCGCAGACCGCAGAAGCGGAAACATTGTCTAAAAAAGAGCTTTGATCACTCCCCGGTCAAGTTCAACTACAATTGGCGTGGGAAACTTAGGTTATAGGGCACCCAGAAATAAAATTCTTTTTTCCCGTTGACCCTAGGAACCCCCACACTCGACCACCACCGGGTCCGAGAATTAAGGGTCGCGCTCGCTATGACGGTCGCACCATTGACTCTAATGGCGGAGGGAAGAGCAGCGAGTAAAAACGGCAAAGTCCGAAAGTGTAAAAAGGGTAAGCCATATCTCCGGTTCTGTGAAGACCAGAGGGCTGGGATTTTGGTCGCATGTAGTCACTGTTCCGGCATGACTGCATGGCCATTTCCAGCCCTCTCCGATCAACCAGACAGAGTATGGGCAAATGTGAAAATTGTAATTTTACTATTGACTTCAATGGCGGAGTTGCTCCATTGAAAGCCAATAGCATCGGAGCCCGTTGATTTCAATGGGAGAGTGAAAAGCTGTGATTTCTTTTAGCTATAGTGGAGAATCCTACATTAAAGTTAATAGGGGATTTAAACTTGTTTTTTGTATGTCCGGTTCTGGGGGCAGTGGAAGGCTGAAACTTGGCCACTTTGAGGACCTGGCAAATTTCAGCTCGCTCAGACCCACAGAACAGATTATTTTAATATGTGTATATATTAAAGAATGTATTGTATTTTGGGTCTGGTAGAAAAACCCAGAGCCCATATGGTATGTTAATGCTCAGGGGGGGAGATAAGTGGTCTACAATAAACCCCTGATCAAAGGCTTCCCCACCCTGCTTGTGTATGCTATCACAAAGGAAAGCAGGACGTGGGTGCTTGATGATAAGTGTTATGTTTCACACCCTGGGACAAAGGGTTCCCTGGCCCAAGCAGATATTCAGATGCCAGGCTTGTGGGGATGGGGGCTAAGGAAATAAGCCCCTAATTAGAATAATATCCGCCCAGTGGGCAGGTATTACGTTGCCCCTCAAGTGAGGTGGCAAGGAGGGATTGGGTGCAGATAATTGTTCTCCAATGACTTGCACTCAATGCCAGAGTATAGGAGTGAAACTCCATATAAACGAGTGTAAGCTCTATACTCAGTGTTTTCGTGTCTTTCGTGTCTTTTCGTTATGTCTTCATCTGAACCTGTATTGCGGAATGAAATGCCAATCCTGTAACCTGATTGCTTCATTGAACAACCATTAGGAGAGGGGGGGGGGGGTTGTGTAAGATACGGACTGGTTTGTACAGTACATGAAGACCATACTATTTTCTTACACACATCCCCACCCTTCCTTCCTTGCTTGCGGCAGTCCTGAAAATTAAAAGAAACAATAAATGCAGACATGGTTATTTTTAGGGCCATACTTACCTATGTCATACTTACCTGTGCCTTATTACTTTCCCGAGGCCTGGCCATTACGTTGTATAACAATTGGCAACACAGTCGCAATATGATCGATATATTTATTAAATCTGGGTACGGTGAGTATGTTGTTCCAGAAATTCAGTATCCCTTTCTCCAATTCATCCTTTTTTGACGGTTTCCACACTTTTCTGATATAATCCTTCAACTCATGCCATACCATTTCGATGGGATTAAAATCTGGTGATCTGGAATACAGTAGGAGGGGAGAAAAAAGGTGAATTACGTAAGGAGATATACAGTAAACTATGTAAAAGAATGAGAAAAGGTTACCCAACTTACTCCGCTGTCGTCTTAACCCAGTTGATACCGCTGGCAAGAATGTGAGCCATCTACGCTGTGTGTTTCGGATCATTGTCCTGGAAGAACCCGTGACCAGATGGGAAATCATTCTTTATGTATTCAACAACATGTGTAATTATGTGATCTTGGAAGAACGCTTTATTCATGATTCCTGGAATCAAGAAAAAAAATGGAACATTAGGGTACAAAATACTGAATGCAGTACAGCTGTCCAGTGCGTAAGGCCACAGCATGTGTATTTGTGCATTATTTTACCCTCAAAGATAATCATGCATCCTGGTCCTTGTCTAGAGATGGCACCCCACATATGCATCTTCACTGGGTGCTTGGGACGCGGCTTCAGAGATAGGCGTCCTTTTTTGTAGAATCCAAAACGGGCAAACCTCTCAAGCGCTACAGTTTTCTCGTCTGTAAAGATGACATCATTGAAAGTTTCGCCACTTTCAATCCATGCCCGAGCCTGGCCCACTCTTTTTATTTTGTTGGCTTCCCTTATCATAGGATACGCTCTGTAATGACAAGGAAAAATGTTAGAGCCACAAAATGCTGGACGTACAGTACAGTATGATACTGTATTAGGAGGGAGCCTAACATAAAAAAAGAGGGCATGGGTGACGGACTGCATACTGTACTTACTTAAAACGCCCATATTTCCATCCCAATTTCCATCTCATCAACCTGATACTGGTCTCTGATGCTTTATTTTGTGAGTAGCCTCTAGTGCATTCTTTACCCTTGTGGCACACGTCTCATCATTCGCATCAATCATTTGGTCCACCAGAAGAGTGTTCGCCCTAATGTGTAAAGATAACAAGAACAATTTGTTACAGTAGGCAAATTTAAAAAAAAATGTCTTATTGTCTTATGTTGCTGCTGCACTTACTGTATTGAACTGTGAGTACACTTTGGGCGCTACAGTATACGGTATGAATATATTAAATAAATAGCCCCTCAAACTGCAGGATTATTAGTTCAAAGAAAACAGAATCTTTTGAAATGATTACACTATCACACCACCTCCTACAGTATAGAAGACAGTACAGTACAGTACTGTATATTACTGTAGAGTTGACTTAAAAAGCCAGTGACTGAATGTAAGAATGGCAAAAATGTTATACTGTACAGTCAAAAGGTACTGTAAAGATTAATAAAATATTGAACAAATGCATACTAGTACTGTACAGTTCAGTACAAGACGTTGGTACAGTAGAGTTATGGAGGACAATACAGTACTGTAAGTACTTACTCAGTAGTGACAGTCGGCTTTCTTTTGACGTTTTTTGCCTTCCCATGCGCATGATAACAAACAGTGCTTTTTGCTAAACCGAGGCCCGAAGCAGCTAACCAGCGGTGGATCTGTGCAATGCTCTGTCCATTCTGGTACATATAATTTATTCTTAAGCTGAGATCTTTTGAAATCCTTTTCTATGACATCGCTGCTGATAGAAAAAAATTGCAAGCACACACAGAACAATTCGATGTGAATTCGATGTGTATTTAATGTGCACTGAATACACAAAATGGATGGTGTATTTATACTTTAATGTAATGTGCCTCAACGTCACTCGACAGGATTAGTACACAATCCGCCCACTTTTAACACCTGCATCCTGTGTCCATGCCCGCGAAAAAATGTACATAAAAGGTGAGAAAAATTGCATAGACTCTCACACACTGATCTCTATCTGAACTTGCTCTTGTCCAGATACTGCATTGTGCATTCGTGCTTCTGTTTCCATGGATCGCCCCCGATTCTACAGATGCAGGAACCAGCTTGCTTCTGCTGTGCCGGCCAAGCGAAAGGCGGAAGCTGTTTCCCAGCCAAAACCTAAGTGAAAAACAAAGCACAATAAAGAAAATGTTCCGAAGGCTCCCAAGGTTAAGACCCCTGGGCCTTATTTTGTAAGGAAGAAGATCAGCGCACTTAGCACTGTGCAAGTCAAGTGGAATCCCGATCCTCTCCTGGCACCCCCCGGCTCAACCGCTCCACAACCTATCCCCGACGCTGCTGCTCTCCTGGCACCCCCCGGCTCACCTGCTCCACAACCCATCCCCGACGCTGCTGCTCTCCTGGCACCCCCCGGCTCACCTGCTCCACAACCCATCCCTGACGCTGCTGCTCTCCTGGCACCCCCCGGCTCACCTGCTCCACAACCCATTCTCTATGCTGCAGCTCTCCTGTTAACCCCCGGCTCATCTGCTCCACAAACCATCTTTGAGGATGCCCTGCTCCTGGCAACCCGCTGGTCGCCTTCTCCACCACCCACCTACGCAGATGTCTACAGTACGGACCAAAAGGTAGATCTTATTTTGGAGACAATGTTGAGTATGGATATGCGCATGGAGAAAATGGAAAGCAACATGGAGAAGATGGCAAGGAAGATGGAGAAGATGGAAAGGAAGATTGTGGGGATGTATTCTGGAGTTCCTGTCCCTGTACGTCCGACGCAGGAACAGGAGGGTGGCCAGCTTGACGTGACCTTCACGCTGCCCTCACCACCAAGCATCCCACGCTCACCCGATCCATCAGAATACGTGCACGAGTATGCCTTTGAGGACGTGACAACACCGTTAAGGCCACAACAGGAGGAAAGCATCCTCCCACACCGCCTACCCTCGCCCGCTGCCAGAAGTACCCCAGCACCACCCAGGCTTCCAGCGATGCTGGATATCCTCTTGACCAACCTGACCCGGCAAGACAGGGAGAAATACAAGCCTGGATCTGCTGCTGTAGCCCAGAAATTTGCCCTGGCAATATTTAAACACCACGTCAGTTTTGAGATGTACAGCGGTTGGACCCACAGTGTAAATTATGAAGGAAATAAAAGAAAGAGGGCTCTGCCAGCAAATTTGAGAAAGACCATTGTGAATGAATTGGAGCGTTATGTCCGTGTTACCTCTACCCTTATGAGACCTGTGAGAGACACAATAAATGGCCTGTTGAGGCATACAAGGGCTCGTGCTTGGAGTGGCATCCCTCTTGCTAATGACTTTTCCCAAACTCTACAGTAGAGCAAAAGTTTTTCATCCCGAAAAAAAAAAAAAATTACTGTTTTATTGTTTAATGTGTTTAATCATTTTTAGTTTGTTTTTTATTGTGTCAAAATATTGATATTGTCTAATCATTTGTTGTCAATCAGGCACAGGTAGTGGTAAGTATGTTACTGTATAGAAAATCGTTTATGCAAAAAAACAAACAAATTTAATAGAAGGTGTTTTTAATGTGTTGTTTTTTATCAAACTAACCATGTGTGTTTGTTCACAGTATACAGGATTCAGCTGCTGTAGTGCAAAAAAGGAAGGGGGGGGGGGTGTACGACCACAATACTGTGTTTACAGTACTTTAAGTACTGTACAAACAAGCCTGTATCTTCCACAAACCCCCCTCTTCCACCCTCTCTCAGTGTTCCAGTACAGTAAATTTTTATAAATCCTGTTGGGGGGAAAAAATGTTTTTTTTTGTTACAAATCTTTTGAAATGTTGTTATTGTTTAATCTTTTTTACCAGTAATTACTGGTAATTTACCAGTAATTACCAGTACTTGTTTCTTTCTACCGTATTTTCAGAGATGCAGCCCCCTCTCTCCCTCTCATCTCGCAATGCTATAATGAAGAGAAAGACCACAGCAACTGTTTTTTTGTATTACTGTATGCATTAAAAAATAAAAGTATTTTTTGAACGAGCCCCTATTGCTGACCTGAAATTCTTATGAACAGTTCACCAAAGCATTGCACTTCACATACTGTACAGTACCAGTACAGTACAATACGGAAAGAAAGGGCACTTCTCTTAACGGTTATTAAAAAAAATGTCCAAATGAGACATACAGTACAGTACCAGTACCATTAAAAGAAAACAGTATTTACTGTTGCATAAGTAGAAAGCATTCAATAATAAGTAACACATACTGTACCAGTACAGTATGGAATAAAAGATATACATTTTTATTTTTGGTGTTTATACTGTAGGAAAAGTTGTGCAATGAAACATAATGTAAAACAGTAGTGGTGATGACAGTTCTGTACAATGTCAAATAATTTAATATAAAAACAGCAGCATACTACAGTACTGTATAGTATAAGGTTTTCTATAAAGCTCACAATTGTTCTATACTGTAGGTAGATAAAAATGGCACTGTCACTAAATGTTTGCCCACTTGGCAAACAATGCGAAAGCAACTTGTAAAATAAGCAATATTAGAGGTCCATCCAAATCCCTTCTTTTTTTCTTTTTGCGCTGGATATCAAAGTTTTGTTTCTGGGGAAAAAACAAAAAATATGCTATTATTATTGGTACTGCGCATGCGTCAAGTCGCTTCATTGGGAATTAAAGCAGCCGTTCAACCGTTGTGGACGATGAGAACAAACTTCTGATTGGCTCTGACTCTTGAACCCCACCCTACCCCTACATTTGTAAGCTACAGTACTGTAGCTGCAGCAGCTTCACATACTTCAGCGGCCAATCAAATCATTCTTCAAAGTGCACTCAACAGAGAACCATACCCTCACCTCAACTCGCATACAGTAAAGTACTGTATTGTATTGATGCACATAAGTACAGTACAGTAGTACTAGCGGCTAAAAACTTAAGACTATCATGTACAGTACATTATACTGTAGTAAAGTGTAATTCAGTGTAGTACATTACTGTATACAGTACCTTCTTTAGAAGCCTTATAAGCTTTGCCAAACGGGTGATGACAGCTGATGATGCTGGAAAACATTTTGGTACTGGTACATGCAATCTTGTTCTTACGCGAAATCATGCTCAGGCTGGAAATTTTCCAGGTATTATGGCGGGGACAGGTACAAAGGATTGCTGTTCCCAAGGTTATCACTGACGGTCGGACCGGACACCGGTGCCGGTGGTGCTGTTGCCGGCACATTGCTGGATTGGGATTGACGAATCTTGTATGGGTTAAACCCCACTTTTCTTCTTTTGAGATTGCCATGATCAAACATACTGTGAAATTCTGGCAGGACACCCCAATATCCGCATATCTCTCCGGCAGGAGGGGCAATACGAAAAAAACAATCATTGCTACTTAAGGTTCTTCTAATCGCACGCTTCCACCCATGAACGTCAGGTAAAAATTTGTAAAAATCGTAGTTCGATATAAAATATTCATATATTTCAGATACAGTCGCCATCTTTTCTGCTGCAGCATTAATCGCTGAAAATATTAAAAACGCATAACTACAGTCAGGTTTTTTATACGTCTGTGGTGTAGCCATAATGTCCACTCAGCAATTGCTCGGGGAAAGATGTTAAAAAAAAGGCACACATGGTGTATTTTAATGCTTTTTTATTATGAACGCCTAGTTTGATAACGTCTTCGAAAAGACAAGGTCAATTCACAATGGGCCACTGTAAGTTTGTACACCAGTATCTGTTTTAAACACCTGCATCCTTACAAAGTATCGAAGCAGTATACTTGTACACATTCCAATTCAATCCAATTCATTCATTGCATTCATTTCTGCCACTTGGCGGATACGCAAAGAATATCAGCCAAATTATAATTCATTAACTCTGCCACATGGCGGATACGAGAAGAATTGCATCCAAAGAAAAAATAAACCATTAAATTAAACAGATCTACCGCGTCCGGTTGCCACATGCCGGATTGCGCGAACGCGGCATGAACAGATCCGTTCGAATAACGGCCGCTGCATCAGTAGATCCATCAATAAAATTCTTAATGATCACTAGAGCATCCTCAAGTGCGATCCTCATCTGGGATCTATCCTTCCAGATAAAGCCTCTATAGTCTATAGGAAGGCTAGAAACATTAAGAGTATATTGGCTCCCACCAAACTCATGTCAGCTAGACAGTCCAGAGCCTCCGTCATTGGAGGTTCTATGGGCAACCATAGATGTGGACGTAGCCGTTGTATTACTTGCAGACATCTGTTAATCAAATCACATTTTTGTTCCTCTAGCAGGGGTACCGCACATCATATAAATAGCTCTATTAATTGTCAGAGCACTTATATAGTATATCTCATTCAGTGTGGCTGCGGCCAGCAATATGTGGGCTGCACGACTCCTTCTCTTAGCGTTCGCTTCCTGGAGCACAGGAGAAATGTCATCAAGGGTTTGAATATTCATAGTATTTCCCGACATTTCAAGTTAACACATAATCAGGACCCCAAATCCATGACCACCATGGGGCTTGAGGGCATTACTCCTTGTGCTCTAGGAGGTGATCGCTTCAAAATCCTCTGTCGGCGGGAAACGTTTTGGATCCACCAGTTGGGCACCTTAGCCCCTGGTGGATTGAACGAGTGTTTAGATGGGAGCACGCTGGTCTAGTCTCCTACTTCCTATGTACTCTCCCTGCCTCAATACATCCAAGGATGCCACAATCCTCTGGATTGCTCTGTGTCCTCTACATCTTGCTTATTAGTTTCCTTCTCTCTAATTCAATCTCGTCCCAGGATCTAGATATCCTATTTCATACATCTACATTAGCATAATTATGTACTTAGCTAATATTTAGTAATAATTCACATTTACACTGTCGTGTAAATGTATCAGTATTTTGGACATTCACATTTCCATCAGGGCCATGTCCATCCCTGCTCTGGAGACAGTGTAGAGGTAGATTGGAATCCTTCATATTTTCTCCTCTCCTCCCCTAGTGCCACCAGAATTTCTCCCCATTCCATGTTTATATTATCATTAGGTAATTTATCACTTATATACTTTTGTTTTTATATACACTTTGTATTGTTTGAGGTATTGCTGTATTAATGCCTGTTTAACATGCATATTTTGTTTTTTGTTTTCATTCTCATTTTTGATGTTATTATTTATGTATATAATTTCATCAGCAAGTCAGTTGTTTATTATTGTATGAATATTTTTAGTTATTAGTTATTTCTTATATCTCCTGACATTCATGTAATCTGCCAGCATGCAATTATTGTGAGAATAGTCCATTGAATGTATTTGTACCAGTAATTAACATCCAGCTGGCAAAAATAGGTTGCTAGGTTACCATTAGGGTATATACATAGCCAAGCACTTCCCTTCACTTCCCCTTTGACAAAGTCGCCCGCGTGCGATGAAACGCGTCAGGGAACGTCATTACACATCACACACCGACATTACGCATGCGCGCGAAGGGACCGGATCGAGCGCGGAACAGCATTGCGGCCATCCAGCTCAGGAGACATTCTCTGGGACTTCTAAGATGCTTTGTGAGTTATCTGAGGTACCCCTGGGTTCCTATATGGACCACTGCCCCTCCACACCATTGAGGTTGATTGGAACTGCAGATCCTAATCACGGACAGACCGGACTGGTGATGATATATTCACAAACTGCTATTATTTTACTTACCCTTGTGAGGGATTTTCTTCCCCCTCACCTTCCTTCCCAACAATAAATGTACATTTTTACACTATAGGACGTGCACTCTCTCCTCTCTTTCTCCTCTAGGTTCCTATCGGATGTGGTTCACCCCTTTTGAGAGCAGCCGGAGACCCCACACCTGTATCATATTTCCATCATCTGTTGGACTATTTGAAAGGACTGGTTCTATATTTCTTCCTTTTATATATTCACTAGTTTTTGCACAATTAGGATTATTATGTAAATCAATTTATTAATATATTATACACTTGCATTTTGAATTTTATTATGCTTTATCCCTTGATATTTGGACTGACTCTTTCTCTCTCTCATAAAAATATGAGGACAAACAAAGATCTTAAATGAAAAATAATAAAATGAAAGTCCAAAAAAAACATATAAAAATAGTCCTGTTGGAAGCAACCAGACTTACCCACGATGATGAAAATTCGAAACAGAATCTGGTACGTTTGCCAGATGGAACAATTGACGAGTCTGGTCAATGACACCGGCACAAATTTCCTAAAAATATGGGCCCCTTGGCTAGACCAATCTGACATCCCTGGGGTGAATGCCACCAACATTCTGCTGTGATAATAGGAAATGCACTCTCCTCCGGGGCACCGGCATGGACAGTGACAGATTAGAGCACCGATAGGGCAAACTTACGATGATTGTGAAAGGACTAGCAGTCGACTCCCACAGAACAAACACATTGCCGGTGGATCAAGAACACAATTTGGAGACTCGCCTTACCTGGCCGTTCTCGACCCCCCGCCCTCTTCCTTTCTTCTTCTTGCTTTTCTTTTCCCCCTTTGTACGTCAATATTTGTAACAGCTGATATTGAAAAACAAAATGTTGGGCACGAGGGCACTCATACAAGATAATGGGTTGTCAGATAATATGTGAACTGTACCTTGTCCCAATAAAAACTTTTTTGTTGAAAAAAATAAATAGTCCTGTTGAAATGCACATGAAATGTGATGATGGCCCACTAATCAGGATACTGGCAGCTTTCTATATGGAACCAACGACCTCCCAGTAGATCTACAAAAACGAGAAGAAAGAAAGCGCCCGATCCTAGTGTAATATGAAAAATACACAATTTAATGTTCCCAGTAAAAGTCCAACAAATTTAAACTCACAAACAAAAATGATAAATCAAGCATGTAATGAGTAATACTCATTAACCAGACGCTGGACATCACCGCTCTGCTCGCACTCCTCACTCCCACATGCCAACGTCCAGCAGGAGCCTCAGAGAATGCACAACTTCTCCCAATGTCACCCGGAAGCAAACTGAACCGACCAGTAGTTCTGGATGGGGGGAAATTATGGTAGGACCTTAGGGGGTAGATCGTCAGTGCGTGGCAGCGTCCAAGAGTCTTAGCAAAGTCCAAGGTATGGATATGTATGGTGTGATGGCTGCCACTAGGGAGTGCTAGTGTGAGCTAGTGACAGCCATAACACCATACTTATCCATACCTTGGACTTTGCTAAGACTCTGGGACGCTGCCACGTACTGACGATCT
The DNA here is from genome assembly GCF_040206685.1 of Ascaphus truei. NCBI lineage: Eukaryota > Metazoa > Chordata > Amphibia > Anura > Ascaphidae > Ascaphus > Ascaphus truei. Next base: position 196,341,297 of record NC_134487.1, on the reverse strand, counting down.
ACCCCCTAAGGTCCTACCATCATTTCCTCCCATCCGGAACTACTGGTCGGTTCAGTTTGCTTCCGGGTGACATCAGGAGAAGTTGTGCATTCTCTTAGGCTCCTGCTGGACGGTGGCTCAAGGGTGCCGGGACTGCATGTGGGAGTGAGGCGTGCGGGCAGAGCGGTGATGTCTGGCGTTTGGTGAATGAGTATTACTCATTACATGCTTGATTTATAATTTTTGTTTGTGAGTTTAAATTTGTTGGACTTTTACTGGGAACATTAAATTGTGTATTTTTCATATTACACTAGGATCGGGCGCTTTCTTTCTTCTCGTATATATATATCAGAGCACTCCCTTGAGAAAAGTCCTGTTGTTAGGACCGAAACGTTGGTTGATTGTGCCTTTGAAATACATCGTTTTGGACTTTACCATGAGTGCTGTCTCATTTCTTGCTGTGTGGTCCTGGATCTCCTGGTCTGCTGGTAAGGAACTCTGTTACCTATTCAATACCTATGGGATAAGCACCTATCTTTTATCTTTTTGTGAGTGCCATCTGTACTTGTTTACTATATATATATATATATATATATATATATATATATATATATATATATATATAATATATATATATATATATATATATATATATATAGACAAAAAAAGAGAGAGAGAGCGCACGCCCCATAGCATAATACTGCATAAAATTTATTAAAACAAGGAAGGGGATGGGAAATGGGGGGGGGGTAGGAATCGCACTCACAGGATGCAAATGGTTAAAAGGCAATTTGTGATTATATCACCACCATCCGGTTCTGGATACTGCAACACGTCCTTTAAGAAAGTCAGCTCCATGGATAGATCAACTATGTTAAAAACATCTATAAATAGACAGGTCACTTCACGTCTGAGCTATAACTCACCAGTGATTAGAGACGAAACTGCTACATCTAGTGTAAGGTTTATCACTACCTACAATCAGTCTCATAAAGCAATTCAAAAAATTATGAGGAATCACTGGGGAGTTCTCAGATGTGATCCACATTTAAAAGGCACTCTTTCGGATCATGCATCAATTGTATACAGGAAGGCCAGAAGCATGAAGAGTATTTTAGCTCCATCTAAATTAAAAACAGCAAATAACTCTGATAAAACAACTTCAAAAGGCCCCTTAGGAAATCATAAATGTGAACGAGGCAGGTGTATCACCTGTAGGCACTTGAAAGCCCGGTCCGAATTCAGCTCCTCCAACAGAGATACTATCTATCAGCTCAGGAATCACATAAATTGTCTCAGTTCATTCGTAGTGTACTGCATCCAGTGTGGTTGCGGGCTACGTTATGTGGGGCGCACCACCAGATCCCTCTGCACTCGCTTCCTAGAGCACAGGAGGAGTGTCATTAAGGGACTAAATACAAACAGCATTTCCCGACACTATAAAATTATACATAACCAGGACCCAAAATGTATGTCAATCATGGGCCTGGAGTTCATCTCTCCCTGTGCTCTGGGGGGCGATCGATACAAGATCTTGTGCAGACAGGAGACTTATTGGATCCACCAGTTGGGGACTCTCACCCCTGGTGGACTCAATGAGTGTCTGGATGCTAGTACACTGGTTTGATCTCCTGACCTCTTGGACTCTCCTCGCTCTCCTCAAAGGAACCTAGGTATGGTTCCCACCTGCGGTCCTCTTTTTTCCACACTCCTCAATAGTTCACTTTCCCTCCCTCCCTTCCCATTCCCACATTTCCCTCCCCTGAGCCCTCCTTCCCATCCCTTCATCATCCTTCATTTTTTCACAATACCCATCTATTCATTCTTATTTCTATTCACTCCCTATAATATTTGAAGAGGCGTTTAAAATTAAAATTATTTTCCCCCATTCTTCATTTCATTTTCATATTTATATTTTCTATTTTTAATTTTTAATTTAGTTTTCCCAACTAAAATATAAAAGATAATTCTTTATAGTAGGAGTTCCCATGCACTATACATATATTTAGTCCACAATTATTAATATTCAAACCTTGTCCTCCCTCTCTTCAGCTCTCTATTAACCTATTGTATTTTTACAGGGGTTTAATTGTGACTATTAAAGGTCATTCTTTCCCTGTCTCTGTGGAAATAAGTTAATCCAATTTCTATATCCTATAGTATTTGAGGCACTAAGTGTAATAAATTGAATACTAAGGAACAAATATGATATTTTTGTATTTCTAGTATACAGAGATATGTAAGGGATATACAGATATAATCTATTAACCCAAAAGGGAATATATCACTTTTTAATATACATCAACTTTTTCTCTATATACATTCATGCCTTATATAGACTATGGGTCTTAAATCCTTCTCTATGTATATATGGATATGGAATTGGAATATATGGGTAATTTTGTTCTGTTTATGATGTAGATCAGTTAGATCTGAATTTATTGTTTTAATTAATGTTATCTTGCTTTTATATGTTGATCATGTAGTGCAATGTATGGTATAGTTATTCACACCTATGGAGAGTGTGAAAAATAAATTTTGAATACATCTTGTGAAACATTTATCTTGTGGATTTTCCTAATGGGAAACCATCAAATATAGTTTGAGAATAATGTTTGGAAATATACATTGCAGTACAATGATTGATGAATATATATGGTGTCAAAATGTTTGAATTTTATTGTTAGTGTTAAAAAATAATGTCATGATATCCTTTCTGCTCCCATATTATTGTTCATTATTGTATATTATTGTGTTGTAATTGCACATTTGTAATTATTTTATGCTCATTCCTGAAGTGCAATAGTCCCTATCAGCCCTTAGAAAACTAGTTCTCTATATAATTAGCATATATGTTATGTATTAGCTTCATTTAATACCACCACAGGTTGTATTAATCACCCGATCACGGGTTGCCTGGCAACGGACTGTTTATTATTTAAGGGCAGGACTTGATTACTTTCTACATCAGCCCTTTGAGAAAGTTACCGGTCAGGTGACGAAACGCGTTAGGGTACTGAGAGCGCGATTACGTCATCACGACGACGCCGCGCACGCGCAGCAGCCTATACCAAGCGCGGGAATACGATCGGCGGCCATTGGAAGTGTGAGCTGGAGTTTTGGACTCTATACAGACAGCGAACGGAGCCTTTAACATCTGGTCCCTGGTGATCGTGTCTGGCAGCCCTGAAGGAGTCCACGGAGACGTGTTGCAGTATCCAGAACCGGATGGTGGTGATATAATCACAAATTGCCTTTTAACCATTTGCATCCTGTGAGTGCGATTCCTACCCCCCCCCCCATTTCCCATCCCCTTCCTTGTTTTAATAAATTTTATGCAGTATTATGCTATGGGGCGTGCGCTCTCTCTCTTTTTTTGTCTGTAGATATCTGTGGAGTTGGTTTACCCTGTGTGAGAGCAGCCTAAAGACCCCTTTCAACATCAGACATCCTATCATCATGGACTAATTATGGAAGGACTGGTTGGAGTTTTTTGATTTTTGTGTCTTTCTTTTTCTCTTTTTTGAGCACGTTCATGCACTGTTTTGTACACTTTTATTGGTTGTGTTGTATCAATATGCACTAGGTCACATTAGTGTAATTGAGATATTAACCCTTTCATACATCATTCACTTTACACAACTTTTTATTCATTAACCATAGTCATATTTAATTTATTATATCACTATTATATTTTTATTTTTTGGCGCCACACTTTTTTGTTTGTTATATATATATATATATATATATATATGTAGTGATGCGGACTCCACATTGCAGTCTCTTTTATCCCAAATGAGACCGGAGACGCTGTATTTCTTTATACTTGGTGTTTATTTACAGGGATAAATAATGCGAATAGGCCTACCGTCCCTTTAAGAAAACCAAATAAAATCCTATCCCTATTCAGGGAACTAACTGACTTCTCAGGCCCTTACTATCAGGGACGCCAGCTAAGCCGGTTGTCAGCCACAAAATATGTACATTCCATACAAAGTCTCTGCAGATAATAACAAAGCTCTTGCCTTATCTTTAGTCTTTTAAGGTCCTCTGCAACCAGACGTCACTGCTTCAGCATGGCTCTCTCAGCAGTGTCTCTCATTCTCTGCAAGCTTCTTTAACCAGCTCCTGGTAGCTGGGGAGCTGTCTCCCCCCTTCTCTGGGGAAAAAATGTCTCTCAGTGCATTTCTGCTTCCATACTCTTAAGGCACTTCCTGATTAATTAGCCAGCAGGTGAACAGCCATGTCAAAGAGGATTAACTTAACTCTCTGTGGTGAAAAAGTCCAATAGCTGCCCCATTCAGCCCCTAGAGGACAGCGATGGCACCACATATCCCTCCCCCCAGCGAAACATTATCCTGTGAGTGGCCTGTGCCCTATTCCCATGCACCAACCTTTTTGTCAGGCATCGGCCCTTCCCACCCCCCTTTTTTTTTCTTGCCTTCCAATTTAGGCATTTTTTGGGGGGGGTAATTACCAGGCCATCTGGGCCTGATGACTGGTACCTCACTATCTCCTTGTCTTGTGCCATCTGTGCGGTCTTTCTCCTCTTACGATCATGGGCACACTTCCGTCTCATTCACGGCTGTCTCTTCACAGTGACTGCCCTCATGGCAAGGAATCCACTTTGGGTCCCCTGGGCACTTCAGTATGACTGAATTCCAACTGTGCTACTCCATACTGCTGCGGCACAGTTTATTCGAGCATTTGCCCGTTCTGTGCCGCAGCAGTAGCCTGGCGCGCGCCCGAGTGTGACGGGCGCACGCCGAAGCAGCGGAAGAGCGCCCTCCGATCGGGGCGCTCTCCCTACCGCTGCCGGGTCCGCCGGGTCCCCCGGAACCCCCTGCCGCTGTCCCGCGATCGCGGGACACCAGGGCTCCCTCGGGGAGCCCCTGGACACGCGTGCAGGGGGCGCACGCTCCCGATGACGCGTGACCGCGCGTCTATGACGCGCGGCACGCCGAGGGGCGGCCACTAGCAAGCCGGGAGATTTCCCGGCTTGCGGTACCGACCACACTTCAATAAAGTGTGTCGGTAGTGTAGCACCTTGGTCTTCCCATTCTGTGCCTTGTGGAAAGTAGACTGTAGTACTGCAACAGTATTGCAGTCATTCTTCCTTGAGCGCGTCACTTGCCTAGGCAGTTCAAGCTTTGTAATCTTATTTTCCAGCTGAGCGGTGTCCCCAGTTCTCATGGTACCATTGTATTCACAGGCATTCATTTCAGTGGGATACAGACGCTTGGGCTGGGCCAAAACCCGTTTCTCCAACTTCAGCTGAGAAACCTCCTGCTGGGCAGCAGTAGAGTCCAACATAGCATCGTGCTCAGTCTTTAGGGCCTCGAGTATTTCGTCCATGTCACGCTTTTGTTTCTCTGCCATCTTGCGGCCAGCAAGCTCAGACTCCAGGTCCTTCCTCGGGTCATGAAGCTGTCCTTCTGCATTTCTTTTTTCACTCAGTGCAGCTGCCAGTTCAACTTCTTTGGCGTTGAGTTCCAACTCCACAACTCCTAGCTGGTTCAGCACAAGGCTTAAATCTGTTTCTTTTCCTCTATTTCTGACCTGCAATTGCCGGTGCTCCACCCAGACCTTGTCCAGCTCCATCTGCAGTCGGGTCCTCTCATTGGCCGTGTGGTCCAGCAGCTTGCAGGTATCGGCCTTCTCGGTTTCATAGCGCAATGTAAGGCAAGCCACCTGACGGACGGTGACCTCCTTCCTCTTGGCGAGCTGTATTTTGCGTTCAGCAATCTGCGTCTGCAGGACTTCAGTTTGATCCTGCAAGTCCCCTCTCAGGGCCTTCACCTCTTCACGGTGCTTGCTCTGGGCTTGTGTCAGCGCCTCCTTCATCTTTTGGAGCTCTGCAGTTTTTGTCGCCAGTATTGCAGCTGCTTCTGTTTTCCAGGCTTCTTTCTCCTTGGCATATTGACTCATTGAGATGGAGATGCCTCTCTGCTTCTCCAGCTCTTGTTCCAGTCTCTGGACCTTCTCATGCTCCCTCTCATACAGAATCACCTGGCTTTCAAGCTCCGCCACCAGCGATGCTCTTGTGGCGTACAGCGTGGCCCTCAGCTCCTCGTGCTGCTCTGTGGGGACATACTGGGTACTCAGCCGTTCCTTTAGCACTTGCTGCTTCTTCTTGGCCGCTTGCAGACTTGCACATAGCTTTTGCAGTTGGCTCTGCCATAGGTGCGCTGCTTGTGTGTGCTACTCCAGGGAGACACGTTGCACCCTCTCTGCATTCTGCAGTGCTTCCTGCACTTCTAATTTTCCCTGGGTCAACTGCTTCTTTACCTTTCTAAACGAATAAGGATCGCTTCCTCAGAATCCTTCAATTCAGAGACCTCCTGGCGTGAGAGTTCCAGCTCTGTTTTGAGCGTGCAAGCCTCTTAGTGAGAAACTTCTAAGTCTGTGATGAAGTTTTGCACATCTCTCTGGGACATCTCATAGCATAGTCTCCAGTCAGGACTTGTTCTCTCTGGTTTGCTCGGCTCTCTGCACACGGTGGTAGCGGCAGCCTCTGTCATCTCTAGGCATGTCGTCGTTCCCGTGACTATTGCGCCAATGTCAGGGCGTGCTCACCACAAATGAGACGGGACCGCGGTGCTGAGGTGGGATAGGATATAACGCCACCCACAGCCACGAGGGCACGTCTTGAGAGTAGAGTGGTCTGGGAGTCCGGATCGGGGCGGGAGAGGTACGGATGGTAGAGGGTGCTGTTTGCCAAGTCCGGGGTTTGAGATAAGAATGTAATCGTTTACCGTTTGCAAGGATCGGGATGCCAGAGGTGCGGAGAGTCGTGTTGCCATATGCCGAGTTCGGGTTGCCAGAGGTGCGGGTAGACGTAGCAGAAGCCGGTGCGGTACACGAGGAAGACTGCAAAACAAGACAGGACAAGACAGGACTAGGGAGGCAGAGAGTGATGAGAACAACTGGTTCTATGCTCAGCCAACGAGTCAGTGACACTGTAAGGTATATATAGGAGAGAGGGTCCAATGGCACCGCAGCAAGGTGGGGGTGTGTGGAAGGGCCAGGCTACGGCAAGGATAGGTCCAGCATGAGTCCCAGGGGAGGAGCCATAAAGCCCAGTAGTCAGACTGCATTTGATTGCAGCAATGGTTTGAGGTGTTGTGCCTTTAAGGGGTTGGTGCGGCTCCGTGTGGCGACGCCTCCTTGTAGCAGTGCTTGCGGGCGCGTGACCGAGCGTAGCCGCCGGCCCAAGAGTAGAAGATGAGTCTTGGCATGCGCGCGCGCACCCACGTGGAGCTGTGATCGGCGTTCCGGAGAGAGGCTGCCTGCGTGCCGCGGGGGGACCCGTCGGAGCTGCAGGTGAGTGAGGAGCACACTGAGGGCGGCGTGACTCCCAGACCCTTACAGTACCCCCCCCCCCTTCAGGGGCGACCTCCGGGCGTCCATGACATGGCTTGGAGGGATTCTTACGATGGAAAGCCTGGACGAGTCGAGGTGCGTGGAGATCCCGGTGGGGAATCCAGGAACGTTCCTCTGGTCCAAACCCCCTCCAGTGAACCAGGTATTGTACTCCTCCTCTGGAAATCCTAGAATCCAGGATAGACTGAACCTCGTACTCATGTTGACTTTGGATCAGAAGAGGAAGTGGAGTAGACGTGGTCTTAGAAAAGCGAGGACTCTGGAATGCTGGTTTAAGCAACGATATATGAAAGACTGAAGGAATCTTCATCGAGGGTGGAAGGCGTAGGCGATAAGCCACAGGAGTAATCCTCTTGACCACAGGAAAGGGACCGAGGAACTTAGGTGCTAGCTTCATGGTAGGAACCTTTAGTCGGATATTCCTGGAAGAAAGCCAAACCCCGTCTCCTGGGACGAATTCCGGAACCGGGCATCGAAGGCGGTCTGCCTGGAGTTTCTGTCTCCCTGTAGCCACCTTTAAGTTCTCCTGAATACTCGTCCATAAGTCTTTCAGCCGGGAGATGCGCTTGTCAACCGCTGGTATTCCTGAGGATAGAGGGGAGAAGGGTAGACGGGAAGGATGAAAGCCACAATTTATGAAGAACGGAGATTCTTGAGTGGAGTCATTGCGAAGGGAGTTAAGAGCAAACTCAGCCCAAGGAAGCAGATCCACCAAATCATCCTGTGTATCGGTTATGAAACACCGAAGGTATTGTTCCAGGTTTTGGTTGGCCCTCTCCGTCTGCCCATTGGTCTGTGGGTGGTATCCCGAGGAGAATTGAAGTGAAATACCCAATTTTCGGGAAAAGGCTTGCCAAAATCTTGACACAAATTGAGACCCACGATCAGAGACGATGTTTGAAGGCACTCCGTGAAGACGAAAAATCTCCTGGATAAAAACATCCGCAAGCCTGGAGGAATTTGGAAGACCCCTCAAGGGGACAAGGTGAGTCTGTTTGGAAAAACGATCAATTACCACAAGAATCGTATTCTTTCCTTTGGAGTCTGGGAGCTCCACAATGAAGTCCATAGAAATATGGTTCCAGGGACGGTCTGGAATGGGTAAGGGAAGAAGAAGGCCTGCTGGTCTGACCCGGGGTACTTTGTTGCGAGCACAAGTGCCACACGCTTTAACAAACTCCTCCACATCCTTAGCCGTCTATGGCCTTCAGAAGGTACGTTGAACAAGGTCGTTGGTTTTCCATATCCCTGGATGTCCTGCTGATTTAGAGGAATGGCACCACTCGAGAACCCTTTTGCGGTGTTGGGGTGCCGTGTAGAGTCTTCCCTCCGGAACCTTGAGACCCCTCGGAGCTTGTGATTGTTCGGATCGAATCTTGTCCAAAATATCAAAGGAGTTGGCGGACAGAATACATCTAGAGGGAATAATCGTCTCTAGCTGTTCTTCAGACTTGTCCTCTGCCAGGAACTGTCAAGACAGAGCGTCCGCCTTTAGATTTTTGGAGCCAGGAATAAAGGATATAAGAAAATTGAATCGTGAAAAAAATAGTGCCGAGCGGGCTTGTCGAGAGCTCAAACGACGTGCCCCTTCTAAGTAGAGATGGTTCTTATGGTCTGTGAGTATGGTTATAGGTGTCTCCGTACCCTCTAAGAAGTGTCTCCACTCTTCTATTGCCAACTTGATCGCCAAAAGCTGAAACAATGGTGGATTCGGCGCAACTGCGCATGTCCGGATCAGAGAGACTCCTGAAGTACTTCAAACAACTTTATTGGTAGTACACACAAGGGCTAACACCGCAATCTCCCCCTCTACGCGTTTCACCCTCACAGGTAGGGCTTCGTCTTGGAGTGGGGAGAAGCGGATGCTGCCATGTTAAATACAGAAAAAGCGCGCGAAAAGCACATAAAATGAGTTAAAACATTAACCTCATCAATGCCTGAGCCTATTAACATGTTCCCTCTTTTTGCATCATCCTGTAAATAAACTATCAAGGGATTTGTAGAGGGAATACAGTGTAATGAAAACATTAGAATCTCTTTGCATTCTTTATGTATATATATATGATAATTATGTATGTATATAATCTAATATCCCTGGCTCTGGTTAATCATTGATGATATATAATGAAATTAAAAACCGCTGTAAATACTGCTAGTATCCTGTTGACTCTCTTAGTACAATGTTGTATACAGATTAGCAGCCACCTACTCGTATACTGTGTGGCTTTATTCCTATCAAAGAAATTATATACCATATTCTAATTCGACTATACATCTGTATACTTTGGCTGCTTAAACATGAATTATTAAGCACAACTGGTTATTGAAAAAAGAGGGGAAAGAGGTGGGAAGGGGGGGGGGGGAAGGGAGGGGCAGGGGGAATGGGGAGTGGGGAGGGGGACACAAGGGGGGGGGTGGATGGGGACAGGGTGGGGGGTTGGAGGGGGACAGGGGGACAGGGGGGGGCGGGGGGAGGGGGAGTGGTGTGCTGGGGGGGGGGGAGGAGGGGGGAGGGGGGAGGAAGGGGTGATGGGATGGGAGTAGGTACAGAAACATCCACAGAGGCTCTGATTATAATGAAAAAGTTATAGCATCATTTTAAAACACTCCTAAAATAGGATATAATAAAAGCATACATCCCTGAAACATATACTTCTGATGACTTTAAAGAAAACAACGCAGATCCCAATCAATATTAAGTCCGTTGGGCTGTAGAGAATTTAAAGTATATATCCAATGGGCCTCTCTCTGATGCAAGATCTTAATTCTATCACCTCCCCGAGGGGGTAATGCAATATGTTCAATGGCACAACATTGAAAATTCTCCACAGAACCCAGCGGACACACATTAAAATGTATAGGGACCGGATGTGTCATGTCGTGATTCTTAATTAATCTAAGGTGTTCCATGATGCGGATTTTGAGAGCCCTACTTGTGAGCCCTACATATTGTTTGTTACATCCGCATTTTAGTAAATAGATCACAAAATTAGTCTGACATGACATAAAGGTTCTGATAGGAAATCTACGTGTTTCGTCATAATTTGAAAAGTGTTTAGTCTTAAGCATATTCGGACAGATTTTACAGTGTCCACATTTGAATGAACCGATTAGTTTAGGAAAAAGGGACAGTTTTGACCTGTTGCGGTTGGATGGTTTTAGCATACTGGGTGCCAAAAAGTTACCAAGTGTAGCTGCCTTACGAAACACAACTTTGGGGCCTACACAGACCATCTTGCGCAGCAAGGGGTCCAAAGATAGCGTAGCCCAGTGTTTATGTATTATTGCTTTGATGCAATTGGCTTGCTCACTAAAATTCGTAATGAAAAAGGGGGTTTCAGTGTCCTCAACTAGAGTGCCCTGTTTTTTCCGGCTGACATTCATATTAATGAGCTGTTCCCTATCTGTATCTAGCGCATTTTGATATGCCAGATCTAAATCTTTGATATCATATCCTCTTGACAGGAATCTCTCCCTCATCTCGCTCGCCCTGTGGACAAAGGACTCCAAAGTAGAGCAGTTCCTGCGTAAACGCAGAAACTGCCCCTTCGGAATACCCCTGACCAGAGGGCGAGCGTGACAACTTTTTGCATGAAGCAATGAATTCCTGGCATTCTCTTTCCTGAAAATATCCGATTGGATTTTATTCTCTAAATCAACATACAAATTTAAATCCAAAAATTGTATTTGGTGTTTGTCATATGTGTGAGTAAATCTCAGGTTAAGTATATTGTTATACAAACAAAATTATCAATAGTGGCGCTCTAGAATAACCAAATAAAATACAACCTGCCTAAACCCCCAACATACTACATGTGATAAACAGTGTGATCAACAGTGTAATACAAAATATAAAAGTGATACCAATACAAACAAATATGGATGCCGCTATAACCCAGTGGAGGATCCTTCTCACGATCCCATGTAGATAGAAGTGGTGTAAGTCATCGGGAAGCGCAAGCCATGGAAAACAGAAAAAAAGTCTGATGGTGCAGTACACGTGATAATTCGTGAGTTAATATATTGATAAAGGTCTGTGTGCAAAATACTCACAAACATATAGTGAGTGCTGTTCACAAAAAGGTATCTTTAAATCTCAGCCCACCAAGGATGATTAACACCAGGAGCTTCTGGAGACCTTATATATAAAAAGAAACGGACATAGTGCAGACTGGAAGGACAATTTATAAAAGCAGGTAAGTGGTAAGGGATACACTCACATGGTAGTAGATTTAAAAAAGCATTTAGATCCTGCGATCTGGATCTCGGCAAACGAAGCGTGTGCTCTCTGCCTCCCCTGTGTATCGGCGTGCGTGTCACCGGTGCGTCTCACCGGATCCGGAAACCGGAACTGACGTCATCAGCCTGCAGGGGCTCCACTCGCTTAGGAATCTCTCTGGTCTGGTCTGGTCAGCGTCACTCTACGCGTTTCTCCGCATTCGGTTTCTTCAGGAGTGATTTGCTGACTGGTTCTGGTGGACTTATATACGCTGTGCTACAGACCCATTGGTTTATACTAATTAGATAATCGGGTGCTGGCTATAACATAGGTATATCAATTAAGAGATAATACGTATAATTAAATTCATAGTCACACATCAAGACATATGTGTGACTCCAAAAATGCAGAAATTTATTAATACATGCAACAATATTAAAAAATATATATATATAATAAAAATATATATATAATAAAAAACATTTAATAAACACAACAAGAAATATACTAATACATTTGACTGACTAATTGTTCATCAAGATTGCTGAGGTACAAGAGGCATTCTAATAGGGAGATATAAAAGCAAAATTAGAATGGATTACATGACAGGATTACAAAAAAGGTTTAATGTCAAAATCAAGATTCAATCCTAATGGGGCAATGGTTTTCAATTCATACATCCAAAAGGATTCTCTTTTTATCAAAGATAAGTCTCTATTACCCCCTCTCCAGTGAGGCATCACCTGTTCTATAGCCTTAAAAGTAAAACTGGCGGGGTTAGAATTATGGGCTATTAAAAAATGATTGGAAACACTGTGAGTTGTGAGTTTCCTTTTTATATTACTGAGATGCTCTAATATGCGTGTTCTAAGCGGGCGAGTGGTCTTCCCAATATATTGTAGACCACATTCGCATTCTGCCAGGTAAATTACAAAGGTTGATCGACAGTTTAGGTGTTGTTTTATATTATACATTTTACCTGTTATATTTGATTTAAAACTTTGAACCACCTTAGAACTATGCTGACATGCAGTGCACATTTTACACTCATAAAAGCCTTTAGGGGGATCTAACCACGTTGGGCATCTCTTTGCAGTGTTTTTTAGAGCGCTTGGGGATAGATAGCTTTTGATGTTTCTTGCTCTTTTGTAAACCATCTTTACTCTATCGGGTAGATACTCCCCCAGAATAGGGTCGTTTTTTAAAACTGACCAATGTGCATTCAAAATAGTGTTAATTTTGCCAGCATCTTTATTATACTGCGTAATAAAGGGTACTTGTAGAGTATCGTTCTCAATATGTTTCTTAGGGGTTGGGATAAGCATAGATTCCCTGGTAGTATCATTAGCTTTAGCCAATGCTTGTCTAACAACTTCTTCTTTGTAATGTCTCTCTGCGAACTTCCTAGAAAGTACTTCTGATTGTTCTTCAAATATGTGGTTATCAGTACAGTTACGTTTTAACCTACGGTACTGTCCATACGGGATATTAGTTATCCACTTATTAAGGTGGCAACTAGATTGTAGTATGTAGTTGTTGGCATCTACATTTTTAAAATAATTTTTGGTTTTAATTAACCCGCCTTCTGAATATATAGTGAGATCTAGGAAGTTGACAGTAGAGCTGCTAATAGTGGATGTGAACTTCAAATTTAGTTCATTCATATCCAGATATTCCAAAAACATATTTAGATCTCCCAGGGTGCCTTTCCAGACGAATATAATGTCGTCTATATATCTCCGCCATGTGACCAAATTCGCGTCCAGTCCAGGCCAAGACCATATATATTGGTCCTCCCACATGGCCATCAAAAGATTAGCATAACTGGGCGCGAATTTGGTCCCCATGGCGGTCCCACAGAGTTGCAGATAATAGACATCACTGAACCAAAAGAAATTTTTACTCAAAATGAACTTTATACACTCCACAAGAAAGTCAATTTGTATTTCAGGGAATTTGTCTTCTTTTTCTAAAAAGTGTCTAACGGCTCTGCAACCATCATCATGTCTTATTGATGTGTATAGAGCCGTGACATCTGTGGTGACTAAGATGTAGGTGTCCTGCCACTGGATCTCTCTCAACATAAGGATGACGTCACTTGTGTCTTTCAGATAGGATTTTTGTTTTTTAACAATTCCCTGTAGGTAACTGTCTACGAACTCAGATAGATTGGCCGTTAATGACCCAATCCCAGAAATTATTGGGCGTCCTGGGGGATGTGTAAGATCTTTATGTATCTTTGGTAAGAAATAGAAGACGGGGAATATTGGATCCTCCACATTTAGGAATTGAAATTCATGTTCTTCCAATACTCCCCGTCTTCTTCCATCCTCCAGGAGAGTCTGTAATTCTTTTTTATACAAGGTGGAGGGGTTGGATGATAATTTAAGGTAAGTTTTTGTATCACCCAGAATGTTTTTAGCTTCAGACATATAATAGTCATGATCCATGATCACCACCCCTCCCCCCTTGTCTGCTGGCTTAATCACAATGTTTGTATCCTCTGAGAGTTCATCCAGTGCTAATTTTTCTTCTTTTGTTAAATTGGTATGACACCGTGTTTTATTACTACATAAGGTTTCTAAGTCCTTTGTAATTAACTGAAAGAAAACTTCCAGGTGATTACCCTTCGCAAATTTTGGAAAAAAGCTGGATTTGGGCTTGAATTTAGAATGAACACATTCCCTATTGGTTGACTCTGGCATCGATTGTTTGTCAATATCATTAGTATTAACATCTATCCAATTTTTAGTTACAGCATCTTTATTTAGAAAAAAACGTTTAAGGGTCAATGACCTAATAAATTTGTGAGCATCTACATAGAGACCAAACTTGCTTGGTCCCGTAGTTGGGGCAAAAGTCAGACCCTTACTTATCACTCTTTTTTGGCACTCAGTAAGAGTTTTTTTACTTATATTAAAAATATTTTTAGAGACTATCTTAGTTTTCTTGTTTTTGTGCATTCTGCCCCCTCGTCTCCCTCTGACATGCGTCTTTTGTTTTTTGGTTTTGAGGAGGTGGTTGGGGTTTCTAAGGGGTGAAATGGGTTCCTGGTTTCCCATGAACTCATACACCCCTTTTGTTCCAAAAAAGGAAGTGATTCTTTTGGGATTTCTTTAGGTATTGCCTCATTATTTCTATTGGGCTTTCCTTTATTTGATGTACCTATGATGTCACTAATTTCTATATGTTTTGTTTTCTCTTTTGCTTTTCCTCCCGTGTTTTGAGTTTTTACTTCTGATTTTTTAATCAAAATTTGGGGCATAAATCCTGCATGATGTTTAGGGTAATTATCTGCAAATTTCCCTCTATATGAAGTGTCCTTATTGTTAGTTGGTGTTGGACTTGTTTCGGGAGGATCAGAGACAGACTGCGCTTTTAGGCCTTTTTTGGAATTTTTGTTCCAAGTTCTTTCTATGCCTTTTGCGTAGTCGTCTTGATCTCTCCTGAATTTCTGCAGTTTGATTTCTATTACTTCTTTTTTGAAGTTATCAATATTTTTTTGCATTTTTGCATCTCGCTCATTATAGTCTTTAATGTTTTCTAATGACCCCAGTTCAAGTCTTAGATCCTCTATTTCTTTGTCTAGTGTCGTGAGGTGTTTTTCTTGTTGTGACATAATTAATTTGATTAAATTAAAAGAACAGTCGTCTTGTGCACTATACCATTTCATTAAAAAATCTTCATCGCTAAGGTCCATAGATGGATTTTTTTGGACTCTCAGTCCTCTAGGGATGATTTTATATTCCACATATTTACGTAAAAACAATAGGTCTAACCATTTTTTAGTATCTCTTAATAGAGTACGTTCAAGTTTGATACAAGTAGCATTAATTTGCTCTTGATCATCTTTGAAAGATAAATTAGCATCCTTGAAGTAAGTATCCAAATTGATATTTCTATTGGATCTATTCTGAAATACATTAGGGCTTGCCATTTAAAGCACAATTGAGTATAAGTGATAACTAGTGCAGCCTAGATAATGGAGAAACATACAAGTGATACAAACAAAATTATCAATAGTGGCGCTCTAGAATAACCAAATAAAATACAACCTGCCTAAACCCCCAACATACTACATGTGATAAACAGTGTGATCAACAGTGTAATACAAAATATAAAAGTGATACCAATACAAACAAATATGGATGCCGCTATAACCCAGTGGAGGATCCTTCTCACGATCCCATGTAGATAGAAGTGGTGTAAGTCATCGGGAAGCGCAAGCCATGGAAAACAGAAAAAAAGTCTGATGGTGCAGTACACGTGATAATTCGTGAGTTAATATATTGATAAAGGTCTGTGTGCAAAATACTCACAAACATATAGTGAGTGCTGTTCACAAAAAGGTATCTTTAAATCTCAGCCCACCAAGGATGATTAACACCAGGAGCTTCTGGAGACCTTATATATAAAAAGAAACGGACATAGTGCAGACTGGAAGGACAATTTATAAAAGCAGGTAAGTGGTAAGGGATACACTCACATGGTAGTAGATTTAAAAAAGCATTTAGATCCTGCGATCTGGATCTCGGCAAACGAAGCGTGTGCTCTCTGCCTCCCCTGTGTATCGGCGTGCGTGTCACCGGTGCGTCTCACCGGATCCGGAAACCGGAACTGACGTCATCAGCCTGCAGGGGCTCCACTCGCTTAGGAATCTCTCTGGTCTGGTCTGGTCAGCGTCACTCTACGCGTTTCTCCGCATTCGGTTTCTTCAGGAGTGATTTGCTGACTGGTTCTGGTGGACTTATATACGCTGTGCTACAGACCCATTGGTTTATACTAATTAGATAATCGGGTGCTGGCTATAACATAGGTATATCAATTAAGAGATAATACGTATAATTAAATTCATAGTCACACATCAAGACATATGTGTGACTCCAAAAATGCAGAAATTTATTAATACATGCAACAATATTAAAAAAAATATATATATAATAAAAATATATATATAATAAAAAACATTTAATAAACACAACAAGAAATATACTAATACATTTGACTGACTAATTGTTCATCAAGATTGCTGAGGTACAAGAGGCATTCTAATAGGGAGATATAAAAGCAAAATTAGAATGGATTACATGACAGGATTACAAAAAAGGTTTAATGTCAAAATCAAGATTCAATCCTAATGGGGCAATGGTTTTCAATTCATACATCCAAAAGGATTCTCTTTTTATCAAAGATAAGTCTCTATTACCCCCTCTCCAGTGAGGCATCACCTGTTCTATAGCCTTAAAAGTAAAACTGGCGGGGTTAGAATTATGGGCTATTAAAAAATGATTGGAAACACTGTGAGTTGTGAGTTTCCTTTTTATATTACTGAGATGCTCTAATATGCGTGTTCTAAGCGGGCGAGTGGTCTTCCCAATATATTGTAGACCACATTCGCATTCTGCCAGGTAAATTACAAAGGTTGATCGACAGTTTAGGTGTTGTTTTATATTATACATTTTACCTGTTATATTTGATTTAAAACTTTGAACCACCTTAGAACTATGCTGACATGCAGTGCACATTTTACACTCATAAAAGCCTTTAGGGGGATCTAACCACGTTGGGCATCTCTTTGCAGTGTTTTTTAGAGCGCTTGGGGATAGATAGCTTTTGATGTTTCTTGCTCTTTTGTAAACCATCTTTACTCTATCGGGTAGATACTCCCCCAGAATAGGGTCGTTTTTTAA
Organism: Ascaphus truei; assembly: GCF_040206685.1. NCBI lineage: Eukaryota > Metazoa > Chordata > Amphibia > Anura > Ascaphidae > Ascaphus > Ascaphus truei. Next base: position 196,324,026 of record NC_134487.1, on the reverse strand, counting down.
AACTGACCAATGTGCATTCAAAATAGTGTTAATTTTGCCAGCATCTTTATTATACTGCGTAATAAAGGGTACTTGTAGAGTATCGTTCTCAATATGTTTCTTAGGGGTTGGGATAAGCATAGATTCCCTGGTAGTATCATTAGCTTTAGCCAATGCTTGTCTAACAACTTCTTCTTTGTAATGTCTCTCTGCGAACTTCCTAGAAAGTACTTCTGATTGTTCTTCAAATATGTGGTTATCAGTACAGTTACGTTTTAACCTACGGTACTGTCCATACGGGATATTAGTTATCCACTTATTAAGGTGGCAACTAGATTGTAGTATGTAGTTGTTGGCATCTACATTTTTAAAATAATTTTTGGTTTTAATTAACCCGCCTTCTGAATATATAGTGAGATCTAGGAAGTTGACAGTAGAGCTGCTAATAGTGGATGTGAACTTCAAATTTAGTTCATTCATATCCAGATATTCCAAAAACATATTTAGATCTCCCAGGGTGCCTTTCCAGACGAATATAATGTCGTCTATATATCTCCGCCATGTGACCAAATTCGCGTCCAGTCCAGGCCAAGACCATATATATTGGTCCTCCCACATGGCCATCAAAAGATTAGCATAACTGGGCGCGAATTTGGTCCCCATGGCGGTCCCACAGAGTTGCAGATAATAGACATCACTGAACCAAAAGAAATTTTTACTCAAAATGAACTTTATACACTCCACAAGAAAGTCAATTTGTATTTCAGGGAATTTGTCTTCTTTTTCTAAAAAGTGTCTAACGGCTCTGCAACCATCATCATGTCTTATTGATGTGTATAGAGCCGTGACATCTGTGGTGACTAAGATGTAGGTGTCCTGCCACTGGATCTCTCTCAACATAAGGATGACGTCACTTGTGTCTTTCAGATAGGATTTTTGTTTTTTAACAATTCCCTGTAGGTAACTGTCTACGAACTCAGATAGATTGGCCGTTAATGACCCAATTGACGTCATCCTTATGTTGAGAGAGATCCAGTGGCAGGACACCTACATCTTAGTCACCACAGATGTCACGGCTCTATACACATCAATAAGACATGATGATGGTTGCAGAGCCGTTAGACACTTTTTAGAAAAAGAAGACAAATTCCCTGAAATACAAATTGACTTTCTTGTGGAGTGTATAAAGTTCATTTTGAGTAAAAATTTCTTTTGGTTCAGTGATGTCTATTATCTGCAACTCTGTGGGACCGCCATGGGGACCAAATTCGCGCCCAGTTATGCTAATCTTTTGATGGCCATGTGGGAGGACCAATATATATGGTCTTGGCCTGGACTGGACGCGAATTTGGTCACATGGCGGAGATATATAGACGACATTATATTCGTCTGGAAAGGCACCCTGGGAGATCTAAATATGTTTTTGGAATATCTGGATATGAATGAACTAAATTTGAAGTTCACATCCACTATTAGCAGCTCTACTGTCAACTTCCTAGATCTCACTATATATTCAGAAGGCGGGTTAATTAAAACCAAAAATTATTTTAAAAATGTAGATGCCAACAACTACATACTACAATCTAGTTGCCACCTTAATAAGTGGATAACTAATATCCCGTATGGACAGTACCGTAGGTTAAAACGTAACTGTACTGATAACCACATATTTGAAGAACAATCAGAAGTACTTTCTAGGAAGTTCGCAGAGAGACATTACAAAGAAGAAGTTGTTAGACAAGCATTGGCTAAAGCTAATGATACTACCAGGGAATCTATGCTTATCCCAACCCCTAAGAAACATATTGAGAACGATACTCTACAAGTACCCTTTATTACGCAGTATAATAAAGATGCTGGCAAAATTAACACTATTTTGAATGCACATTGGTCAGTTTTAAAAAACGACCCTATTCTGGGGGAGTATCTACCCGATAGAGTAAAGATGGTTTACAAAAGAGCAAGAAACATCAAAAGCTATCTATCCCCAAGCGCTCTAAAAAACACTGCAAAGAGATGCCCAACGTGGTTAGATCCCCCTAAAGGCTTTTATGAGTGTAAAATGTGCACTGCATGTCAGCATAGTTCTAAGGTGGTTCAAAGTTTTAAATCAAATATAACAGGTAAAATGTATAATATAAAACAACACCTAAACTGTCGATCAACCTTTGTAATTTACCTGGCAGAATGCGAATGTGGTCTACAATATATTGGGAAGACCACTCGCCCGCTTAGAACACGCATATTAGAGCATCTCAGTAATATAAAAAGGAAACTCACAACTCACAGTGTTTCCAATCATTTTTTAATAGCCCATAATTCTAACCCCGCCAGTTTTACTTTTAAGGCTATAGAACAGGTGATGCCTCACTGGAGAGGGGGTAATAGAGACTTATCTTTGATAAAAAGAGAATCCTTTTGGATGTATGAATTGAAAACCATTGCCCCATTAGGATTGAATCTTGATTTTGACATTAAACCTTTTTTGTAATCCTGTCATGTAATCCATTCTAATTTTGCTTTTATATCTCCCTATTAGAATGCCTCTTGTACCTCAGCAATCTTGATGAACAATTAGTCAGTCAAATGTATTAGTATATTTCTTGTTGTGTTTATTAAATGTTTTTTATTATATATATATTTTTATTATATATATATATTTTTTAATATTGTTGCATGTATTAATAAATTTCTGCATTTTTGGAGTCACACATATGTCTTGATGTGTGACTATGAATTTAATTATACGTATTATCTCTTAATTGATATACCTATGTTATAGCCAGCACCCGATTATCTAATTAGTATAAACCAATGGGTCTGTAGCACAGCGTATATAAGTCCACCAGAACCAGTCAGCAAATCACTCCTGAAGAAACCGAATGCGGAGAAACGCGTAGAGTGACGCTGACCAGACCAGACCAGAGAGATTCCTAAGCGAGTGGAGCCCCTGCAGGCTGATGACGTCAGTTCCGGTTTCCGGATCCGGTGAGACGCACCGGTGACACGCACGCCGATACACAGGGGAGGCAGAGAGCACACGCTTCGTTTGCCGAGATCCAGATCGCAGGATCTAAATGCTTTTTTAAATCTACTACCATGTGAGTGTATCCCTTACCACTTACCTGCTTTTATAAATTGTCCTTCCAGTCTGCACTATGTCCGTTTCTTTTTATATATAAGGTCTCCAGAAGCTCCTGGTGTTAATCATCCTTGGTGGGCTGAGATTTAAAGATACCTTTTTGTGAACAGCACTCACTATATGTTTGTGAGTATTTTGCACACAGACCTTTATCAATATATTAACTCACGAATTATCACGTGTACTGCACCATCAGACTTTTTTTCTGTTTTCCATGGCTTGCGCTTCCCGATGACTTACACCACTTCTAAGTATATTGTTAGCCAGGTATTCAAAAAACTTTGACATTGACATTTGATCGCCAATAGCTCCCAGTTCCCGACATCGTAATTCCGTTCTGCGGACAAAAATTTCTTCGAGAAGAAGGCACATGGGTGTAGTCTGGCTAAGGGAGAGGTCCTTTGGGATAAGACAGCCCCAGCCCCGATGTCAGAGGCATCTACCTCCAAGGTAAATGGAAGTTTAGGATCTGGGTGGGTGAGGATAGGGGCAGACACAAAAGCCTTTTTCAGAAGATTAAATGCCCGTATGGCGGTCTCAGACCATGATGAAGGATCTGCACCCTTCTTCGTGAGAGCAGTTATGGGAGATACCGTAGAAGAAAAATTGCGAATGAAGCGTCGATAATAATTTGCAAAACCTAGAAAGCGTTGCACGGCTTTGAGACTGGTCGGACGGGGCCAGTCCAAAATAGCCTTAAGTTTCTCTGGATCCATATTAAATCCGGAGTCAGAGATAACGTATCCCAAAAAAGTCACCGACTTGAGATGGAACTGACATTTTTCCAATTTCGCAAAGAGATGATTCTCCCGGAGGCGTAACAGCACTTGTTGAATGTGTTTGATGTGTTCCTGAGGGGATTTAGAAAAGATTAGGATGTCATCTAGGTACACGATAAGAAATGTGTTAAGAATGTCCCGAAAAATCTCATTGACGAAATCATGGAAAACTGCTGGTGCGTTGCACAGACCGATTGGCATGACCAGGTATTCATAGTGGCCGTCATGGGTGTTAAAAGCAGTCTTCCATTCGTCCCCCTCACGTATCCTTATTAAATTGTAGGCACCTCTTAAATCGAATTTAGAAAAGATAGTTGCTCCCTGGAGACGGTCGAAGAGTTCCGGTATCAAGGGCAGTGGGTAGCGGTTCTTGCGTGTGATGTTATTCAAACCCCGGTAGTCTATGCATGGACAAGGAGAACCGTCCTTCTTTTTGACAAAAAAGAAGCCTGCTCCGACTGGAGAGGAAGACTTTCGGATGAAGCCCCTCTCTAAATTCTCTGCAATGTAAGTGTTCATGGCTTTAGTCTCTGGGAGAGAGAGAGTATAGGATCGTCCTCTGGCAAGAGGTGCCCCGGGTAGTAGGTCAATAGGACAGTCGAAAGAACGGTGCGGAGGTAGAACCTCGGAACGTGCTTTGTCGAACACATCACGGAATTCCCAGTACACAGAAGGTAGGGAGTCGACCTTCTCTGGCAGGGTAGTCAACCCACCAATCTTCTGGTAAATCCTGGTACATGTCTTGGCACAAGGAGCACTCCACTGGATAGGTTCCCGATCCGTCCAGTCGATGCGAGGATTATGGAGTTGAAGCCAAGGAAGACCCAAAATCAGCTCAACAGAGGGAGTGTGGATAACATCGAGGGTAATGATCTCCGTATGAATGTCGATGAACTGCAGTAGGAGAGGCACCGTCTGTAGCGTGATGAATGCCGGCTGTAGAGGTCGACCGTCAATGGCCTCCAGACCTACTGGCGTCTTCTTATTGATAAATGGAATATTGTTCCGTCTAGCAAAAGTCTCATCGATGAAATTGCCTGCGGAACCGGAATCAATGAACGCCCGTGCTTGAGTGTGAAACCCCTCTCCAGACAGTGTTATAGGCAACATTATCCTGGTGGGAAGTACGTCTTTGACGATGGGAGAAAGTGTAAGTATTCCCAACGAAACTCTCCGGGATTTCATTGGGAGTTGGCGTTTCCCGGCTTGTGAGGACACTGGGGTAATATGTGACCGGAATTGCCACAGTACATGCAGAGACTGACATTGCGCCGACGTTGTTATTCAGCAGCAGACAGCTTGTTACCTCCCAACTGCTTTGGTTCCGGGATATACCCGGAAGGGGGTGTAGGAGCCATGAACGATGGAGCAAGATGCCTTGAAACCCGTTGACGGTAACGAGAACGTTCATTTCTCCACTCCTGTAGACGCTGGTCCACTCGAACACACAGACTGATCAAATCCTCTAGGTCAGTGGGACGTTCCCGCGTTGCGAGCTCATCCATTAGGGATTCAGACAGACCTTGCCAAAACGCTGAAAATAGTGCTTCATTATTCCATCCCGTCTCAGCAGCAAGTGTGCGGAACTCCACCGGGTCGATCTCCCTGGGTTATGCGATGAAGAGAAGATGCTGCCGTTAATTGCCGTGCAGGGGAGTCGAAGACTCTTCGGAACTCCTCGACGAAGAGATCGATGTCCTGTGTGAGAGGACCTTGTTGCTCCCAGATGGGAGAAGCCCATGCCAGCGCCTCGTCGATGAGAAGAGCCACGATATAGCCGACCCTGGAGACAGAAGAGACAAAACGATAGGGCGAGAGTCGAAATTGGATGAGGCATTGGTTAAGGAAGCCCCTACATCCTTGGGGATCCCCGGCATAGTGTTTGGGAGCCAGAATACGAGGTTCCAAAGCAAACTGAGGTGCTGGAAAGGCGGTTGCGGACGCTGTGGAAGCCACAGGTGAGGGTTGCCGACTGAGAGCTCGGACTTGAACATTAAGGGAATGAAGGCTTTGCTGTAACGTATCCATTCACCTATCAGCTTGTTCCAGATAAGTCTCTAGCCTGGTGAAGAGATTTGTGTGGGCATTTAAAGTGCGCTCCACCTCAGCGGGGTCCATGTTTGTAGGGCTGAGCATAATGTCAGGGCGTGCTCACCACAAACGAGACGGGACTGCGGTGCTGAGGTTAGATAGGATATAATGCCACCCACAGCCACGAGGGCACGTCTTGAGAGTAGAGTGGTCTGGGAGTCCGGATCGGGGCAGGAGAGGTACAGATGGTAGAGGGTGCTGTTTGCCAAGACCGGGGTTAGAGAGAAGAACGTAATCGTTTACCATTTGCCAGGATCGGGATGCCAGAGGTGCGGAGAGTCGTGTTGCCGTATGCCGAGTTCGGGATGCCAGAGGTGCGGGTAGAAGTAGCGGAAGCCAGTTCGGTACACGAGGAACACTGCAAAACAAGACAGGACAGGACAGGACTAGGGAGGCAGAGAGTGATGAGAACAACTGGTTCTATGCTCAGCCAACGAGTCAGTGACACTGTAAGGTATATATAGGAGAGAGGGTCCAATGGCAGCGCAGCAAGGTGGGGGTGTGTGGAAGGGCCAGGCTACGGCAGGGATAGGTCAAGCATGAGTCCCAGGGGTCCCCCAAGCACTCGACAGGGCACCAGGAAGAGGGTTTGCTTATACTTGTTCACTGATTGACATCTGATATCTGCATATGTTCTGTGTCTTTTACAATATTCTTGTATCTACATTTATTGTTTTATATTTGATATCTGCTTATGTGATTTGCCCTCTTTAGACTTTATTTTACACAAAATGCAGTAACCCGGCGCCCCAATAGACAACAATACCCCAGTCCAATTGTCAGTCCATATGGTAGGTTGAAAGTTCTTTATATAATTCTTGTTGTGGAAGAAGTGATGGTTCAGTTGCAGATTATTGCTTCCGTGCTCCTCCTATAATGCAATAAACAAAAGAGAAAAGACCATTGCGCAGCCACACGAACCACTGAACGCCTCCAAAAAAGGATTTATAATAATAAACTTGCAAACATGTTGTGTCAGTGTTCCTTTGAGAGAATCTGTGCTTTAACCAACTTCTTTTTTCGGATATCACGAACCCCACGTGTTTTCCTTTAAATGTCAGTTCACTCTTCTGTTCTCTCACAGCAGCTCCCCTTAGGGGTATACCCCGTGTGTTCCCGGAAAGGAAATAACAAGGGAAATGATGGTGCAGATTTGATAAAATTTAATGACAATAAAATAATAAAAACAGCCAAATGCTTACTTACATAAGCCAGGCTGTGAAAAGACAGCTGACAATGTGCCGTCCGCAGCTTGATATAGTCTGGGGCAATGGTCCCTGTGGTAACTACACTCTCACTCCTCACAAACCCCGGTGTTGGCGTCAGACTCTGCGCAGCTGCCTGTTAACGCCCCCCTTCCCGGTTCTCATGTGTTAGTGCAGCTTGTGTAGCTTGAAGTGTTGCAACCAGTACTTGTGTGTTGTTTCTGCTCCCTGCTCAACGAGGCAAACGCCTCTCTCAGCGCAGTTTGATGACGTCACGCTGCCACCAAATCTTTCCCAGCTGATCTCCTAGCTACTGACGGACGTGCCCGCTCCAGCTCCTCCCTCTCCAAACGCGTTTCGTGACGCAATGCGATCACTTCATCAGTGGTGAGGGGGAGTTGATACCTACTGATCTATATATACCCTGGAGGGTACTACACAGTTAATTGAACACACATTTACCTAATGCAATTAACACCCCACTATCAGCCTAATTACTACTAATAGGGAATCTATTCACTTCTTCCCCCCTTGAAGAGGTGCCGGTTTACGACACGAAACAGCTGTCGGGCAGTCAGGCGACGCAACTACAGATGACGTCAGCCAGTTTGGAGGAACTTGCCTCACACAGTGTGCTGAACAACATGCTGATCAAACGCTAGATGCAGACCTTAGACGCAGAGGAATATGGTTGTATGACTCTAATTTTCTACTTATGTGTATACTTAGCTATTATCTACTGAGGCACTGGGACTTGTGTATATATATACACATAGAGGGTATTAACTCCTTGTTTGATGCACAGTGGATTGGCTGTGTTTCTGAGCTGTAACTAACTTCTATCCATTAGAGCCGCTTTAGAACTATTCAAGATAGGCTTGGGTCTAAAACAGACCTTGTACATATGTTTATGTTTGCTTATATGACTTGCTATCTATGGTGGTAGACAGTGATCCTTATACATTGAAAGGCACTATGAGAGTGCAAAAATTATTGATACACTCCATGTCATTGAGTAACATTTACCTACAGGATTCACAAGTGTATAACTCTAACAGCACTGCTTGACATACAGTATTAACTGTTGCTGTGTTTGTATCACAGACATCAATGCTCTGTGAACTGATGCAAAGTGTAGCATCATACACATGAACATTTTGTTTCAGATAGGGAAACCAAGATTGAAATGTACACCCATGATTAGGGTGTTCACTAACCTCTGCATATACTAGCACCTGGAGTCAATTTGGTATCTAGAGTGTTTTCTGACACAAGCACTATTGGACACTAATGGAGTAAACAGCACACACTGTGTTAAGAATAGAGGCAAGATTTTTAATATTTTATTAGAGTTTTTTTTGTTTTGTTTTTGATAGAAGAGTTTAATAAAATTTTATTATTTTCATTTTTTCATTGTACTTACCTCCTTGGTGTTTTGCACTAACAATGCAACTCTGGGACACCTACTGTTGAATCATTAGGAATGTATAGGCTGAGTGCAATATAATGGGAACCTTTTTGGTGATCACCTCTTGATCACTTTTTTGTAAACCATCTCGGAGGGTTCCTGGTACAAACTCCCGCAGAGACGCCCGTCCCGGGTCCGAGGCTATTGGGCTTCCGTCACCCATCCGGTGGATAGGATACCACCACCAACCAGAAGGGAGGATCCCATCCATCAGCGGAGAAGTCCAAACACCGAACCCCGTCGAGAGCTTCCGCTGACGACCGAGTTTGCGGACTCAGGAGATGATGAGATGGACTGTTCATATGGCAGAACCACTGCCACAGCTTCTCTCCGAGGGGACCACAATCCATGGTTAGTCCCAGCATCTTTGGAGGGGAAAATAATAAAAGCTATGCTGGACTCGGGATCTGGAAAAACCCTGATCCTAGAGGGCCTAATTCCAAGCAACAGACTATCCTATGACTCTCCTTGGAATATAGAATGTATCCATGGGGATACAAAGAGATACCCGACCGCGAATGTTCTACTGCGTATCAAGGATCAAGAGGCTAGCCTACCAGTGGGAGTTGCTCCCTGGCTACCTGCTGCTGTTCTACTTGGCCGAGACTGGCCCTACTTTGAAACATTGTTGGCCCCTACTCCTACGGAGCCTACTTCTCTGGTTCCGGAGAAGCCCGGAGACTTGTTTTCTTTTTCCCCAGAGATTTTCCCCCGTAGACACCACGTCCCAAAGACACGTAAACAGAGACATGAGGAAAAAGAGGACTGGTTAAGAAAGGCTGGAACTCTTGGTAACATTACTCAGCCCAAAAGACTGCAGGTCATGGCCGGAGATGACCAGGGTGGGGAACAGATAGATACAGGAATTTTGCCAGACCTGGATCTTCCTGACTTCCGTCAGAGGCAGAGGGAAGACCCAGCTCTGGCTAGACAATATGAGAAGGTGGTACAGGTCAACAACAAGATATGGACGAACAAGGTGTAAAAGTTTATTCAAATTTTGAACTGTTAAATGACATTCTATATCGTGTGAATAAGGTTACACAAACAGGGGAGGTCATTCGACAGATGCTAGTCCCTAAAGGTTTGATTAAAACAGTGTTCACCCTAGCCCATACTCTCCCATGGGGTGGTCATTTGGGCAGAAATATGACCACGGACCGCATCTCGTCCCGGTTTTACTGGCCAGGCATACATGGTGACATCATGAAACTATGTGAGACATGTCCTGAATGCCAGTTAACTAGCCAAAAAAGAAAGAAGCCGGCTCCCTTGGTCCCTCTGCCCTTGGTAGCCGTCCCATTCGAGAGAATTGGAGTAGATCTGGTCGGACCTTTAGAACCCTCTGCGAAGGGACATAAATTTATACTCGTTGTTGTAGATTATGCCACCAGATATCCTGAGGCCTTCCCTCTGAGATCAGCCACTGCTAAACAGGTTTCTCACAGGCTGTTAGAACTGTTCTCTAGGGTAGGACTGCCCCAAGTAATGTTAACTGACCAGAGAATAAATTTCATGGCAAAGTTAATGCAGGATGTCCTGAAGTTATTGGAGGTAAAATCCATCAGGACCTCAGTCTACCATCCTCAGACTGATGGATTGGTAGAGAGGTTTAACCATACTTTAAAAACCATGCTTAGAAAGTTTGTGGACACCGAAAAACGAGCTTGGGATGAACTTCTCCCTTTCCTGTTGTTTGCGGTACGAGAAGTTCCCCAATCATCCACAGGCTTCTCCCCGATTGAGCTCCTATATGGACGCCAATCTCGGGGTATTCTCGACCTACTGAAGGAATCCTGGGAGGAGGAGTCCTCCCCCTCCAAGAATACCCTTCAGAATGTCATGGACCTTAGAAACCGCCTAGACATGATAGGTTGGTTTGCTAAGGAAAACCTACAATATGCTCAAGAACGTCAAGAAAGGCAGTGCAACCAAAATGCTCACTTGAGGGTCTTCCAACCTGGGGACCCAGTGATGCTACTACTACCGACATCCGAGAGTAAACTCCTTGCGAAGTGGCAGGGTCCTTTCCAAATTCTCCGCCGCACCGGGGAGGTGAACTATGAGATCTCTCCACCAGGGTCAAGGAAGGGTAAACAAATCTACCACGTAAACCTCCTGAAACCCTGGAAAATGAAGAGATCGCTGTTCATCCACCCTAGGGAAGGAGAGATGGATTTGGGTTCACAGCTTCCAAAGGGTAGTACGTACAATGACCATCAGGTTCCCATGGGGCGGCAGTTAACAACGGAACAAAGGTCATATCTACTAGAATTATGTGACCAGTTCCCAGATGTTTTTTCTGAGCTGCCAGGGCAGACGGATTTAGTGTCCCATAGGATTGAGACAGAACCTGGTGTAAAAGTACGGTCCCGTCCTTATAGATTGCCAGAGGGCCGAAAAGACCTGGTAGAGAGGGAGATAATAGACATGTTGGAATTGGGCGTGATTGAGGAGTCCCACAGCGAATGGTGTAGCCCTATAGTGTTGGTCCCTAAACCAGATGGGAAGGTGAGGTTTTGCGTGGATCTGCAAAAGGTAAATGCTGTATCCAGATTTGATGCATACCCAATGCCTAGGGTGGATGAATTGCTTGACTCGCTTGGTAAAGCAGAGTATATCTCCACCCTAGATCTCACGAAAGGATATTGGCAGATACCTCTAGCGGAAGAATCCAAATGCAAAACTGCCTTTGCCACCCCTCTCGGTTTATACCAATTCGTCACTATGCCATTTGGGTTACATGGGGCTCCAGCCACGTTCCAAAGATTAATGGACAAGGTACTACGACCCCATAGGGCATATGCCGCGGCATTGTCATCTATAGCAGACATTGGCAGTCTCATATAAAAAGGTTAAGGGCAGTCCTAACGTCCTTAAGAGAAGCAGGGCTCACTGCAAATCCAAAAAAATGTGCCCTGGGTAAATGGGTAAATCCACTACAAAATAATTGGGCTACGCCATTGGGGGAGGGATAGTAAGGCCACTAGCTAGCAAGGTGGCCGCCATAAAGGAAGTCCCCACCCCACAGACAAATACACAGGTCCGCTCCCTTTTGGGGTTAGCAGGGTATTAAAGGCGGTTTATCCCCAATTTTTCAGAAATTTCTGCACCCCTAACAGATCTGACAAAAAAGAGTGCCCGACCCAAGTTAAATGGTCTGGGAAGTGCCAAGACGCCTTTGACATGCTAAAAAAGTGCCTGTGCGGGGCGCTCTTCGGAGCCCAGATTTTAAAGAGCCCTTCATCATCCAGACGGATGCCTCAGAGGTAGCAGTGCTGTCCCAGCAATTTGATGGTGTTGAACACCCCATACTGTTCATCAGCCGGAAGCTGTTCCCAAGGGAAGTGAGGTATTCCGTCATTGAGAAGGAGTGCCTCGCTGTAAAATGGGCAATTGAGGCCTTGAGACATTATGTTACCGGAGTACACTTAACCCTGGTCACTGACCATGCGCCCTTGAAGTGGTTAAACACCATGAAGGACACAAACTCAAGGTTGACCAGGTGGTACATGGCCCTCCAACCCTTCTCTTTTGATATTCAGTATAGACCTGGAAAGGACCATGGAAATGCTGATTTTTTGTCAAGAGAAGGACTTCAGCCGTGTGGGACACTAGCCACACACAAACAGGGGAGGTATGTGACAGGGTGAAGTCAACCCCTATCAGTTATGCCTGGGAGACATATGTCTGAGTCCTTCATCCAGCACTCATAAGGGTTAACTCAGGTGGAAGCTAGGTAATCAGGATGTAAGCTGACACCTGATAAGCAGCAAGGTATAAGATGATGTTGTTACTGGCAGTAGCTGGCTGCCTTAGACCAGAGCACATGGCTATATGTGCTGCTAGCCAGACGGATACATCAAGCTAACTACTGCAACCAAAGTAAGAGACTTGTTCATTTGTTTTTCCTGACTGCTTAAAAGACACATACGGTTTGGTTATGGTTTAGCCAGCCAGCCTGCTAGATAGGCCTGGTGTGTTAGTCAGTCCTCCCAATGTGGAGCAGGATTTGTTTTGTTTAAAGGGACAGTGTACCCGCATGTTATGTACAGTATGCTGTGGAGAAATAAAGCCACTGAACGTTTTCATTATCCTGAAACTATACGTGTGGACTGTTCCCTGACCTCGGCTACAGGCCGTCCTGCCACAGAGGCGCTATTTCATTTATGCACCGCAATTGCTAGCTGCAAATTCACTTGCTTCAGCAAAAGGCATTAGCTTTACACACAGCACTTGCTAGATGCAATTTTCACTTTCTTCAGAAAAAAAATGTTTTCTGCTTGAGTTCAGTACCTTTAAATCTTCTGACCTCTGGGTGCTATTGCATCAACACTTCATACATTCTCTGTGCATGCTGTAGCATAACTGGTCATACAAATTGGGACAAACTTTGCTTGCTTTTCACTTCAGTTGGGTGGCCATTTTAAATCCCCGCATTTATCTTCAAACCCACGGTTTCCGCTGCTTGGTGCCTTAGGGACTGCTTGCATTTTCCACCATATTGTGATGCTGACACCATATTGCAGTCTCTTTTATCCCAAATGAGGCAGGAAACGCTGTATTTCTTTATACTTTGGGTTTATTTACAGGGATAAATAATACGAATAGGCCCACCGTCCCTTTAAGAAAACCAAATAAAATCCTATCCATATTAAGGGAACTAACTGACTTCTCAGGCCCTTACTATCAGGGCCGCCAGCTAAGCTGGTTGTCAGCCGCAAAACATGTACATTCCATACAAAGTCACTGCAGATAATAACAAAGCTCTTGCCTTATCTTTAGTCTTTTAAGGTCCTCTGCAACCAGACGTCACTGCTTCAGCATGGCTCTCTCAGCAGTGTCTCTCATTCTCTGCAAGCTTCTTTAACCAGCTCCTGGTAGCTGGGGAGCTGTCTCCCCCCTTCTCTGGGGAAAAACTGTCTCTCAGTGCCTTGCTGCTTCCATACTCTTAAGGCACTTCCTGATTAATTAGCCAGCTGGTGAACAGCCATGCCAGAGAGGATTAACTTAACTCTCTGTGGTGAAAAAGTTCAATAGCTGCTCCATTCAGCCCCTAGAGGACAGCGATGGCACCACAATATATATATATATATATATATATATATATATATATATATATATATATATATATATATATATAAAACACACAAAGAAGAACAAAGACAATCCCTTGAATAGCACTCTAAAATATACCACAAGAATATTAATGTAAAACTGTTGGTGAAAAGAACTGGATGCTCCTCAAGTGCAGAAAATGAAAAAGATTTTATTAATAGAACAACAATAAGTACTACCTTAAAAACATAACCACACAAATGGCAGCTCCAAAAGATAAACAGACAATGACTCACTGGAAAATATATATTAAATGCTAACTGATAATCTAATAACTATGATGTGTCCAAATAATTAAAGTATTACACAAAATCTAAGTTTACTAAATACACAGAAAAAAACCCTTAAAGCAAAAAAAACCCTAACTAACTAAAGAATACTACATCTAAATGCAGAGGAAAAAATATATCATTTAATAAACCTAGACACATGCAATGGTGTCTAGGACAAAAAATGAATAAAACTAATACCAAGGGAAAAGCACAGGGGAGAAAAAAGATGTATACAAGACTCAAACCCTGGCCAGCAAATGCAAAAAATAAAAAATATATATACAGGTACACAGCATGGATATATAGAGTCTCTGGGATCCAGGCACAGAGGCAGACAAAATACAAATGTCTAGGTAGAGAATAAAGATATTGATAGCCAATGCGCTTGGAATTGAAACAACACAGGTGTGCATGAATGCCACGAGAAACCCTGACTCCCAGAACAGGAGAGAAAGATACTCAGCTGTCTTGTCGTGACAAGGGAGGTCGGTTGCTGGTAGTAGGCATTCCAATGCGTGCTGGTTTAAAAGATCAAATGTCCACAGAGACCGCAGCATGCAGTGAGAGTCATGTCAGCAGTAAATTAAAGGGGAGCTGCCAGAAGGAAACCACTCTACGCGTTTCGCCCGTGGGTGGGCTTCATCCCGGAGTGATACAGACAGGTAGAGGTCAGCTAGTCTTTAAAGGATTTCCCTTGATTTACTGCACTGCCCACCGATCCTCTCAGCCAGTCACGGTCGCGTTGCTCAGTGAGTGACGTCACTCGCACCGGTGCCTGAGATGAGGTGATTACTGCTGATGCATCAGATACAGGAAGTCCCAGCTGATGTATGTAGTTACTCTGGGTTCCCACACAAGTGCGCATGTGCTGAGATATCAGCTTCTTGTTGTTATTGCCATAGGTGACGTCATCTGAGCCATGAGAGGCTTAAAGAGGCAGCGTACCAAATCTGGCAGTCTATGTATAGGGGGGCAGCAGAAAAGGGACACAGATGTTAAACACAGAAATACAAGAGCTATATATAGATTACTACACATTAAATATCATATGAGAGCAAACAGAAAAAACTGCACTAGATGTGAGATGAGCAAATATTAAATAATAAACAAAAGATTATAAAGATAAATAGTAAAACAGACTAGGAGAACCCTAAAGTACAGAAATGGAAAGTAGAGGAAATGAAATAATGCAAAACCTACAGACTAAAGGACAAAAGATATTATAAGTCACTAGTAGTCTGCATGATATCTTATATAGCACTACAAGAAATGTGTATATGAGTAGGGGCAGTAAAAAATAATAACTATAAAAACATTGCAAAACCAAGGGAATCATTCATTCCCTTGGGTTGCATCGTGTTTAGAAGGACAATCCATCGGCATTCCTTTTTAAGGAGGGCTTTCTCCAAGTCGCCGCCTCTGATACCCAGTGATACTTTGTCAAAGGCAAATGCCGAAATACACGAACTGTCTGAGGCATGGCAATTTAAAATGTGTCTTGCCACAGATGTAATTTTTTTGAAATTATCCAAATCCCGCTGAGCTGACCTGATGTTTCTAGAGTGCTCTAAGATCCTGAACCGAAGTTCGCGGGTGGTCATTCCTATGTATTTGAATTTGCATGGACATGTTAGACAGTAGACAACCCCTTTAGATTTACAGTTGAGGGTATATCCAATGTCAAAGGTTTTAGTTAAATCACTATTAAGAAATGTATCTGTAGGTAGCATGAATTTGCATGCCGAACAATTGTTACATTTGGAGAAGCCTTTAGTTCTTACAGAGAGAAATGTCTCACTAATATGGGGAACATAGTGACTATGTACAAGACGGTCTCTAAGATTAGGTGACCGTCTACTTGTTAGATTCACTCTATCACCCAAATTGTCTTTTAATTCTCCATCTGTACATAGAATCGGCCAATGCTTCTGGAGAATAGATCTCAGGTCGCCCCATCTATCGTTATAGGTCCCGATGAAGCGTGTTTTGGTGTCACCAATCTTCTTCTGCGGTTGTAATAGTGTTACACGTTTTTTTGTCACAGTATTTTTATACCCCTGGTCAATGCACCTCTTGCTATATCCTCTAGATACAAATCTATTACGCATCTCAACTGCCCTAGTCTCAAAGCATTCCTCAGTAGAGCAATTACGCTTTAACCTCAAAAATTCACTACGAGGAATGCCTTGAATCTGGTGATGCTGATGAAAACTTGAGGCGTGGAGAATCGAATTTGTAGAGGTGGACTTTCTAAATATATCTGTCCCCACATTGCCATCATTATCAATAGAAATCTTGAGATCCAAGAAATCAATTGATGTGGCACTGAACTTATACGTGAGTCGAATATTGAGCTTGTTGCGGTTGAGCACATCGACGAAACTCCTAAACTCAGCAGCAGTGCCCTGCCAGAGAATAAGAATATCGTCGATGTATCTCAACCACAACAAGACATGCGAGGTCAGACTAAGATTCTCATCACAGAATACCACCTCACTCTCCCACCACCCCAAAAACAAATTTGCGTATGATGGGGATCATGTGACCCCCATCGCTGTCCTTCTAATCTGTAAATAAAATCTGCTCTTGAAAACAAAAAAATTGTGGTGCAAAATAAAGGACAGGAGTTCCAAAAGTAGATCTATGAGGTTAGAACTAAACTGTGATCTTTTAAGAAAAAATTCCGCTGCATATAGACCATCCTTGTGGCCTATAGATGTATAAAGCGATTCCACATCACATGTGGCGAGAATTGTGTTTTTGTCTACCGTGATGCCGTCCAATCTGGATAGCACGTCCATGGTGTCGCGAAGATATGAAGGTAATAATTCAACCGCTGGACGTAGAAAGGGGTCCAGGAATTTGCTGATGGGCTCACATAGGCTGCCTATGCCAGACACGATCGGTCTCCCAGGTGGATTGATTCTGTTTTTATGAATCTTGGGTAAAAGATAGAAGGTTGCAGTAGTAGGATGTTTTGTAACCAAACTATCTTTATTCCCAGATGTTATAGTGCCCAAGGCGCATGCTTCACTGAGGATAACGTCCAGTTCAATTTTAAACTTATCAGTGGGATCAGCAGTCAATTCTGTATAGCACAATCGATCCTTAAGTTGTTTGAAAGCCTCTCGTTCATACTGAGATTTAGGCCATACAACGACATTTCCTCCCTTATCTGCTGGCTTGAACTCGACTGTTGTCATTCTGCCGAGTACTTTAACAGCGAGCCACTCATTGTAAGTAAGATTTTTGGCCCCTGCTCGTTCAGATAGGTTTAGAATGTCATTAGTCACCATGGCAATAAACACTTCAATTTGTGGACAAGTTTGGAATGGTGGACAAAATGTCGATTTAGGGCGAAATTGTGAGAGGACATAAGACTCACTTGGAGTAGGTTCTGCCTCAGTTGTGAACTCTGTAGCCATATCAGAGATCAGCTGGCGTTCCATCATATTCCAATCGCTGGTGTCTTCTTGATGGACAATGTTCTCTTTAGATTTTGAATAGAATTTCTTCAACAACAGTTTACGGCAGAAAAGATGTAAGTCTTTATCCATTCAAATTTATCCAAAGTGAATGTTGGGGCGAATGATAAGCCCCTTTTAAGGACTCGAATTTGGTCCTCACTTAGGATAATATCAGACAGATTTACCACCGTTAGTTCTTCTGTGGCAGTTTGCTCACTCATTTGTTCTTCCCTCTGTAGCCGTATCGTTGTCGGTCGCGAAGTCTTCTTACGTCCCCTCCTTGTCCGCATCTTTGGTTGTTGTTTGAGCCACCTCTGTCTAAAAAAGGTGCTCTCTTACCAACACTTTGTTGTGTGTCCACATCTGATGATTCAGCCTCTGATGACGTAAAACCTGGAGAGACATCAGCCACATCAGCTTTAGGAACATTTTTTCTGGCATGTTTTTTACCCCTCTGCCAGCGGTACACATTATTCGCTTTATAATCTGCTGAATCACGTAAGAATTTAGTTTTCTTGATTGCAGTGATCTCTTCCTCAAATTTTGCTAGTTCTAGTTCAATTATTGATATAAGGTCAGTTGTATCAGTCTCCATATCCTTAAGTATTTGCTCTGTTTGTTCTGCAATGTCTTTAAGGACGCTCTCATCATGTGTAATGAGGATATGCATCAGCTGAAAGGAACAGACACTTAGGGCCTCATGCAGTAAGCGTCGATTATGTGAAATCGGCAATCTTACCGATTAGTCATGTTATTGGCGATTTTTCCTCTCCGTATGCAGTAAGTGCCGAATACATTCAAAATCAACCCGAAAACAAATCCGCCCACTCTCACGATGATTAGCCGATCACACACAGGTGTATCGGCGTGCGTGGCGCGGTGCTGTTAGGTTGCTCAATCACAAATCTTGCTGAATCAGGCGAAACAAGCATGTTTTGGATTGCGCGCCATATTTAAAGGCAACGTGTACTGCTATTCATTCTCTGTGTTGTTGGGAGTGAGAGAGAGAGAGACGCACAGAGCTGGACGATTGAAGATTTGCATATTGACTGAGAGACTTGTTGTGTATTGGGTGAGCTTTGTCCTTTGTTGTTTTGTTTACATCTTTGTCTTGTTTTATATGTGGAAGTGTTTCGTGTGATTGCCTGTACATTTCTTGTCTGTTTTTTGTGAGTGCTGGAAGTATGCCCGCAAAGCGTGGGAAGAGTGATGCCGGTGGGAGTGGGAGTGCTACTCGTGCGAGTACGCGTCGGAGTGAACGTACTGTTCAGGGGAGTGATGTTGCTGAGAGTGAGAGTGGTGTTGCAGGGAGTGGGAGTGCTGGTGCTGCGAGTGGTGTTGCTGGGAGTGGGAGTGCTGTTGCTGGGAGTGGGAGTGCTGGGAGTGCTGGTGCTAGGAGTGTGAGTGCTGTTGCTAGGAGTGGGAGTGCTGGTGCTAGGAGTGGGAGTGCTGGTGCTAGGAGTGGGAGTGCTGGTGCTAGGAGTGGGAGTGCTGGTGCTGGGAGTGCTGCTGGTGGCGCAGTTGCAGATGGGGTGGATGGTGGTGGCGTGCTTGCTGGTGGGCAGCTTTTGGAGGCTCTTCCATTGGAAGAAGGAGAGTCCAGTCAGCACCAGCCAAGCTCTGACCCTAAACCTGCTCGGAAGAAACGTGTGGAGAAGCCACGTAATTCTCGCTTCAATGACCAGGAAAATACAGCTCTTGTCACTGGCATTCTGGAGCACTATGACAGTATATATGGACATTTACTAGGTAAGTGTACCTTTACATTTATTATTCAAATACATGTGATCCTAGGTCATCTGAGTTTTGTTCATATGCAAATATGGGTTCACAATATCTTTCTATGTTAATTAGTCTGGAAACACAGCTTTTTATCATGCCTTACAAGGACAACTAAACACAGGCGGTCAATTTGCCATAACTGCATACAATATGAATGCAAGCTTGCTTACATGTATAGGTTTAGTAGTGAATGCTCATGTGCTTCACATATTACACCTAAAACAGCATGTTTGCTATCTCTTGGAACAGCTAGCAGTGTAGGAAACTGGTGCTTATATTATTATTAATTTACCTCATATATTTTATATGTTTTTCAAGGGCGGACAAGTTCAGCAAGCAGAAAAGAGATGTGGGACACAATAGTCATTGGTGTCAATGCGTGTGGGAATCATGTGAGGGACAAGCGGAGTTGTCACAAGAGATTTGATGATATTAGGTCCAAATTGAAAAAGAAAATACAACACCAACGCGTGCATGCTACTGGCACTGGAGGTGGGCCCACACCACAACGTCTCATATTAAGTCCATTGGAGGAGCTGCTTCGGGCAAAATTACTTCCCGTCGTCGTGGAAGGCTTACCTGGTGACCGTGATATAGGAATTTACCCCTCACAATTTCCACCAGGTGAGAAATATTACTGTACTAGGCGTGTCGTTGCTTACAGTTATTTTGCATAG
Source organism: Ascaphus truei (assembly GCF_040206685.1). Lineage (NCBI taxonomy): Eukaryota > Metazoa > Chordata > Amphibia > Anura > Ascaphidae > Ascaphus > Ascaphus truei. The sequence continues at coordinate 196,304,046 of NC_134487.1, read as the reverse complement.
TTACACTGCTTTTTATACTGTCTTCACAATATAAGCATACCTGCATCTATATATGTATATGTCTGATTCTGTATATATATATATCTCAAAATAGACATATATGTTGTAGTCCTACTAAAAGCAGTAACTAATATAGCACGTGCCATTGCGTGCTCATTTACATGTGAATTCCCAAAATGCATTGCTGCAGTGGAAGCAATTGATGGTGGGCGAAGATGGGGAACAACAGGGTAGTACACATGTGTAACACATGTTAATGAGAAATTATTACTAGCTACAGGTACAGAACAGAAATATGTATAATATTATTGTGTATTTTATTTATTTTACTCCGACAAACATGACATTACTGCCTATTTTAAGCATGCATCAAATATATTGCATGCAACGGCCTACAACCATCACTTGCACTAACACATCTATAGTTGTTTATGAAAAGGTCCATTTTTACTTTAACTCATATACAGACAGCATAATGAGGCACACGTATCATATTTTATGTCATTGTTTTCATAACTTAAAAACTGCACACGACTATTTAGCTCATCTACCATTGTGTTAAAGCAGCTGCAATTAATATCTCATCACAGCATACACTTCAACAGAGGGGGTGGGGTTCAGCACACACACTAATTACAGCCTCATTTTAGGGTCAACTTAGTTCACACCATTTTCACCTGTTTCAAGTCATTGAAAGGTGTGGCTGATTAGGCTTTTTGGGGAAGGGAATACCGTTATTACAACCTGACTAGCACAACTGAAGTTAATCACACTCATTTGAAAGCTTCACTTTAGCTACTAAATGCCCCAACAACTCATTACTTATCAAACCGTACGTCACACATTAGTTCACTCATATCTATAGTTGAACTACTACTATCAACGACACATTATCACACACTGCATGTGTTGTCTTGTTTAGTCACAGCCACATTCATGTGTGCCACATCTTATATTAATGTACCACACATATCCTCTACCAAAAACAACACTTTGTGCAATATGACCACCTTCATGATAACCATTGTGAATGGTCATCTCATGATAGTTATGTACATTATGATACTGATATCACTACACAACATATGATTTTTATGTTCAAATTTAATCTATTTATCCTCACGCATTACTGCAGGAACATAGTATGTTTTATGTTAGGGAACTTAAAAGTTCTAAGTACACAGGCATGTACATTGTTATTACAACTATTTATGTTCACTTTCACACACACATTTTGGGTTAAGGAAATGATGCTGTTAGGTACTCATAAATACAGAACATACAATAACTGTTTGTTCAATATTTACACATGTAAATGTAAAACTTATGTTATTGTTATATATAGTTGCCCCTGAAGGACATGTGTCACCTGAGACTGAACAAGTGTCTTCACCTGGGTCAGCCAGCTCAACACACCTAGAAGGTGAGTGTATCAGTTGGTGGCCATATAATATGTGCTCTTCTATATGTTATGTTGTCATGTTCATTATTTGTTTTGCACATCTTCTTTAAATAGGATTACTTAGTGTCAGTGAAAATGAAGTGTAAGCCAACTTGTATTGTGTTAGTGATGTTAACTATCATGTAGGAGTTGTGAGTTTACAGCAAGTTTTCATTCACTCATATTTCATACTGAGTCCAAACATTATTCTTAAGTCAAGGTAGTTTTTAATGTGAGGTTATAAAACGTATGGAAACATGTTAGTTGTTACTTATGACACAGTACAATTACATAGTAACACAGCAGAGATTAACATGCCATTTAATAATGTGTACATTTATTTGTAGAACATGATGAAGAGGATTTTGATGATGATGATGATGATGATGATGATGCCGCCGCCGCCGCCATAGACACACAAATACAAGCAAGTGACCATGAAGAGGTTCCAATTGAAACTGTTTTACCGCCAAAACGTCCAGCAAATACCACATATGATGCAATTGTAGCTTCTGAGGGAAAAATTGTGGAAGCAGAAAATCGTCGCCATTCTGACCTGATGACAGTGCTGGAAAGGATGATTGCACTGCAGGAAGAAACAGTTTCACAATTGGCACATCTCCACAGAGTCTTCATTGAAGTGCCTAAACAGTTGCAAAAAATCAACACCTCATTCGAAGCATTAGTTGTTCAGCAAACACAAGCTAATTACTGGAGAATGACTAATGTACCACAATTCAACACCTCACAGCCAGGATCTGTTCATGCAGGTCAGTTTTCACCACATTCATCTGATATTCATTCACCAGGCCCAAATGTTACCGGTCAAGTAGCAGACATTGCTGTGCAGGTTCCTGATGACATCCTACCGCTGCCATCTGTACAAATTCAGCAGCAGACACCTACAAAGGAGGCGACAAAAACAAAACAAGACACACATGAAACAGACCAACCATCACTTGTGCAGTGTCTACCAACTTGCTCACATGTGTCAGTGGGCACAAGCCCTGTCCGTGAACAGTCACTACCCAAACGCCCTGTAGGTGAGTCACTGCCCAAAAGCCCTGTAGGTGAATCGCTGCCCAAAAGCCCTGTAGGTGAATCGCTGCCCAAAAGCCCGGTAGGTGAATCGCTGCCCAAAAGCCCTGTAGGTGAATCACTGCCCAAAAGCCCTGTAGGTGAGTCACTGGCCACAAGCCCTGTAGGTGAGTCACTGGCCACAAGCCCCGTAGGTGAACAGTCACTGCCCAAAAGCCCTGTAGGTGAGTCACTGGCCACAAGCCCTGCCCGTGAAGTGCCAGAGGCCACTCAAAGTGGCTCTGTTGTGCCTAAAGTTGGTGGCAAAAGAAAAAGGAAAATTCAAGAGACAACAAGCAGGCCTGTTACTCGCTCGCAAAAGGAACAAAAAAAATAAATGTTATAATTCAGAAAATATGTCTTTGGCCTTGTTTTGTTGACTTCAGATTATCTAATTACTATTGTATGTATGCTGAAGACTGTGTTGTTTCCAAACTTTCAAGTATGTTTTTGTACACGTGAAGTTTTGGAAATGTTAACACTCCTAATTAATGAATAGTGTTATAAATATTTATGTTTTAATCGTCTGTTCAGTAATGGTCCACCAGGAGCCAGTTGCTAAGTTTAGAGAAGCTGCCATTGACTTTGCAGCAAAACATTGCATTTGGGTGTGTTAATTGATGTAATCATTGCATGTGCATATTATTTTCATGCAATTATAAAAGCACCTATTTAACTGCAAACATCTTTCTTGTACGTGTACAGCAGGATTTTGTGTTAAATATTACTTACCTTTGGTGGCCATTGTAATGTTGTCCTTTAATCATTTATGTGTTCTTGTTTCAAGAACATCTCTGAATTGATACTAATATATATGTAGTATGTATTGATATATGCACACACACACACACACACACACACACACACACTCTGTGTGTGTGTGTGTGTGTGTATATATAGTACTATCTAAACTGGTATAGATGTATTTACAAAAAACATACACTTCATGCTTCCTTGTGAAAACACACTATTTTAATAATACAGGCCTAATGTTTGACAACTATACTAAGTGTGAGCCTCTAACATTATTGGGTGCAAACAAATGTTTATTTCTTAATTCACTCATGTTTATCACCATTTAAATAGGTTTCATACAAGGCCTACTTACTGCCATCAATATGTTGTGTGTACTCCAGCAATATTTAAAAAAAAAAAAAAAAAAACATTTTTTTTATATATATATATAATATATATATATAAAAAAAATTTTTTTTAATTTTTTATATATATAATATATATATATATATATATATATATATATATATATACACATACACATACACATACACATACACACAATATACATATAGTACAATATACACTTTATATATATATATATATTTATGAGAGAGATATATTTATATATATATAGATACACACGTATTTAAACTCATGCAGACAGGGACTTAACCAGACTTTCAAATACACACAGAAATGTATGTGGGAACAAAACATTTCATTTTGCAGGTGTGTGTATTTACTGATATGGCTGTCTAAGCACTATTTTCACACACTGCTCTTTGTTATTTTGCAAGAAAACTCAATGTTACTGAATGAAAAGTGTAGTAATGTTTTCAGAAACGAGATAAAAAAAGGATACATGTTTGTCCCACATGCGGCTATCACAAACCACAAATGTTCAAGCAATTATAACTAGAAATCCAATTGGCGTTTGAAATAAGGAGTTACAGTTTATACTTTTGTTGACCTTGAAAAGGAAACACAGCAATTTGTTAGCCATTGAGCAGTTTCATTTTGATGAGCAAAGAACAGATACCTGCACACATCTTTTGTGCTACTCTGCAATGGCTGATGAATTGGTGACAATTATGAATCCGAATTTAGGTTATAAATACATGATTTCAGAAGCAATTTTATCAACTTGTGGGCACCAAGCAAGCACACGCCAAATCTATGATTTGATTCGAGCAAAATATCCTTATTACCAAAACCGTCGGCATGCGCGCAATTTTAATTCCTCAATAACATTCACTTTATCAACTAATGACTTTTTTGAACGTGTGCAGGATAAGCTAGAACACAACTATGGTTTCTGGAAGATTGCCAAAGAAAAACATTTCACCGTGAAAGAAGGCACATATATTGTGGTTAAAGGCATATTTATTCCTAATGCCAATAGCAATGGATCCGCTACTACTGTTCCGTGTGAATCGATACCTGCTGCAATATCTGCACCCTCCATTCCTGAAACCCACATTGTACAAGAACATAACTACTATGATTATGTACCAAGCCTTTCAGCTGAAAATGCATTGGAATGGGTACCCGAAGAAATGAACATACCTCCCGACCAATTGTTTGAAGAAAGCAGTGGCGATTCCTATGAGCGCTTCATGGAGGAGATGTGTCTCATACTGGATTCAGCGGGTGGGTCAAGCGTGGATGAAAAAGCCTTGCATTTCTGGAGCGACCAGTTGCAGCCAGACGAAGAGTTAATTCTAGAAGAATGGTAAATATAACAACCGTTATGAGTTGACTCTGCGTTTAAATATTTTTTTTTTTTCTAACCACCATTTTCCCTTTCAATGCGTGGATACAGCGTAACATAGCAGACTGCATAACATGTAGCGATCACAAACAAATTGTTTCCGAATACAATATAGTAGAACCTGAAAGAGTAGTACACATTGCTGACGGAATAAATATACGTACTTTCCTATCACTTTAAACATATTAGCAACATTTTACCATAACTCTAACACATACCTGTTTTGTTATCATGCTACATCTACAACATTTAAAAGCGGGTCAACCACGTATGACGTGGGACCCTTGTCATGGCCCAAGGCGTCCTTAAAAAGGATTACGGATGTAAGTCCCGCCCCCAAGCGACGTGCGCGCCTCAAAGCCTATTGGCTGTCATGTTTTGTTATAGTAACGGTAACTGCAGTGTGTCATACAGTGGGGGCGTACACTGGGCGTTAGCCGAATGTTAATTGAGTGGGAGGAGTGTTAGCGTGCGTTTCACGCTGGTTTAACATGACGTCACACGTATTGCATTTGCGCATTGTGTTATCGGCCGTCCTTTCTGTCCAAACACGTCTGTTTAAAAAGAATACAGATGTACTCGTTTAGAACGAATGTAGTTTCGTATTCATTGTATTTGAAATAAAGATTTTATGTTTAATGGTATTTTCAAGATGTATTGAACGCACAACGTACGCTTTGTTTTGCGCATGCGCTAACAGTTAGTGCAGCCAAGCGTGAAGTGCGTGCGCACACTAAGATGTGCGCGCACAATTTTCAGTATACAGGCAACGTTCACATCATATACATAGTTATGCCTGCTACAAATTTAAAGAAACATTACATACTGATGTACACTTGTACTTCTAACATATAAGTGAGTGACGTGTGTATGTACACAATCATATAGAGCTGTGTAATGCGTTGTCACGGATACATATATAGTAAGGTGCCATCTTTGACCATCATGTGTTTGCTGTATTTCAGAGATGTCGGGGAAGATACAATCGGATCAATGTATGATTTCAGAAGAGTCTACCTTTATATGAGATGATTGTGAGGAGGAGCCACCGACTACTATACTACATATGGAACTAATTTTATATTGCTTGCAGCGCTTATTAACAAACAATTAAAAATGTGATACCCTTATGCCTATATTGCATAAGCACTTAATTAACATAATGATGTTGCAAAATAGTGCCTCATGAATTTTTATTGAGTGTTCTTTAATGACTACTATCATTTTATGGCATGGTGTGTTTTATATATAACAACCATTCCCACTCTGCTAACACATTTGTGAATTATATTGTGTAATGGAACGTATGACTGTCGAAACTATGTAACAATAATAATAAGAATAAGAATAATAATTATAATATGAGCATGTTCATGTATAGCGCTGCTAGTTGTACACAGCGCTTTACAGACACATTTTTCAGGCTGAGGTCCCTGGCCCGTGGAACTTACAATGTATTTTTTGCCGCCTGAGGCACAGGGAGATAAAGTGACTTGCCCAAGGTCACAAAGAGCCGACACCGGGAATTGAACCAGACTCCCCTGCTTCAAAATCTCAGTGCCAGTGTGTGTCTTTACTCACTGAGCCACTCCTTCTCCCAATGTAAAGGACACTTACAACCAACTAGCCATTTCTTGTTAAAATCTCTTGTTACATGGGTATGTTGATAAAATGGTTTGGGACTGTAGCAAATAATGTTATTGGCCAGATGTTGTGGTCCCCTACAATGCATGATGTTCTGATTATGACATCAACATCATGTAATGAAGTACGTTTCTGTGTATATTTCATTAACCTAACTAACTATAGTTTACTGTGTTTATTAAACGTTCTAAAAATACATAGTATAGTCAATATGATGATATAAGCTACCATAATAAAGCTGGTGTTATCATTTGTCGGTGTTATACATGGATCCTACACAAATTGATACAGACACAAACAGTTGTCTTACAAAGTGTGTCTATGCTAATGTGCACGTGATTGACGTTACAATTGTGACAATACTTGATAATTATCATCATGATAATGATGAAGTGACGTGATTTATATTGCAAAAATATTACCAACATTGTCATATTGGTAAATTATAAATGCTAAATGACAGTAACATTAGTGACAAATTTGTCTTCTCTGTTAACAGTTTAACACTTGGTACATGTAGGACACATCCACACACGTGTGACTTATACATACACATGTCACAAATTTAAATTAATGTTGACTATTAATTCCTAGCATTACAAAACACCAACATTGCTAAATATAAGATGTAGTACGCATTGTTGTGATTGCAGGCATTCATGCATGGAGTTTTATGATCAGTCAATTTCATCCGTGATGAATGATCTCCCGTAAGTAAAGAAATAAGTACAGTTATCCCCTTGTCTCCAAACACCTCTATATTACATTAATGGAATTTATAAGGAAACATACATAAAATGTGATGAAATGGGAGTAATCATTTTGTAATACAATGCACATGAAAGCTCAAGAGTAGCTAAATGCATATACATGATACAGAAAGTACATATATGTAACATTTGTGTTTAAACCAATATGTTGGGTTTTGACTTCAAATAATTATAGGAAGATTGATGTAGGCACATCTTATGAGAGATGTCAGCAAATATACATACCATGATCAGTCATACTGGATATATACCTATAATGCAAAGGAACAATATATAAATTGCAAACATTGACATGCCATCTTCAGTACCGTAAACAACACAGCAAAGTGTGTATTTGGTGTTAAATGTGCAACACCATGTATATTTCATGACATTCAAAATGTAAATCAGGCTGGTGTACACATCATATGGATGTACATGTTACACTGCACCAATAACATTGTATGTAAGCATACTAGAAGCATGAATGAGTATGGGCATAATATGTGTATTGTGTTAGCATAAGGAACAACACAATGCTAAAATATTAGTGCTTTGTTACCTCAGTTGTATTCACATACACACAACTAAAGTAAAATTGAAGAGGGATTATATAACCTGTGCAACAATAACATACCGGTGCCACATCCCTTTGTGCACACAGCAGAGAGAAGAAAGGTGTGCAACCCATATTCATCTGTGTCCTACCAGAAGGGTATATAAAAAAACATTATTGTTAAGATAATGTAACTATAAAAGTAGAACTTGGAACATATATGTTTTTACTTACAAGAAAAAAATGAATTGATGAGATTCTGGCGTGTCTGGCCACCACTGGCTGTTTGTTCATTTTCAGCAGCTACATGGGTGGGATGCTCGTCTACCACAGGCTCAGCTAGGTCTGACTGTACATTGTGCCTGAGTGCAACATTGTGCAAAATGCAACAGGCAAGGATAGTATCAGACACTTTTTGAGGCTTGTATAGATGAGCCCCACCAGTTCTGTCCAGACACCTAAATCTGGTCTTGAGTAGGCCAAATGTCCTCTCTATAACAGATCTTGTAGATATATGGGCTGCATTGTACCTGTCCTCTGCTTCAGTTTGAGGGTTTAGCACCGGAGTCAAGAGCCACGGCCTAATTCCGTATCCTGAGTCACCTATAATGAATGTAGCACACATAAGCTGACATTAGTGATCAAATTGTACAATGCCAACATTCCTAAATAAAAAAGTGTTTTGTGTTATAACATGTAAATGTGTACTCACCCAGCAGCCAACCATGTTCAAAATGTCCCTCTTCGAACGCATGGAAGACTGAAGAGTTCCTCAGGATAGAGGAATCGTGACTGGAACCAGGGAATTTGGGTACCACATGCATTATCCTCATCGTCGCATCACATACCACCTGTACATTGAGTGAATGGTAGTGCTTACGATTGCGGTAAACATGCTCACTCTGACTAGGTGCAATCAAAGCAACATGTGTGCAATCGATTGCACCCAGCACACATGGTATCCCTGCTATATTATAAAAGCCAGTCCTGACTTCCAGCCACTCTGTCGCCTCTGTAGGAAAATGAATATAATTCCTAGCGCGTCTATTGAGTGCATAGAGAAACTGGGTCAAGGCCCGCGAGAATGTAGATTGCGAGACCCCGCCCACTATGCCCACAGTTGTCTGGTATGACGCGGAAGCAAGATAATGTAATGAGCACAGCATTTTAACAAGCCCAGGGACTGCACGACCTCTGGCTGTGAAAAAATCTAAATCTCCCCTTATCTCCTGATAAAGAGATAAGATTGCTGCTGAACTCAAACGATAGCGACTTACAATCTCCTCCTCACTCATCCCATCTAACAGGGTTCTCTCCCTGTACAGACGCGGACGAGGCACAACTTGTCTCCTCTGTCTTCTCCTCTGATCTCCTGTCCCTCTCCCTGTCTCTGTCGTATCCGCGTGACTGTCCCTGTCACTGTCACTGTCCCTCGGTGTGTCCCTCCCTTGCCCTATATGATTGTCTTCATCATCAAGCATGTCATAGAAAAGAATGTTCCTCCGTCTCCTAAACAATCTCAACATTTTGAAATGAGTAGCTGTGAATGATCAGGTAATGGGCGTCCTTTAAATAGGTATGTGATGATGTCAGGTGACATAGTAAAATGCAAGGTGTTACATTAACATAATAAAGTACTTCTGTGGCAAGCTGTGTGCAGTTCTTGTTATAAGTATTTGTTGTGTGTATTCTGCAGGGAATGATGATATTTGGCAATGATGTGACGTGAACCTTTGTAGAAACATTGCTTGCAAATAAATAGTTGCATGTGCAATGCATGTAACACTTGTGAACGCAACAGTCAGTCATGTAATTAGGCAAAAAGGCTGAGATTGACGTGGGAAAAGTTTTGTGTAACATGTGTAATTAGGCATGTTATTGTGACATGTTGACAACAATGAATAGTCGTGTGCATATGCATGCATTTCTGTAAGGAGGATAGTTGGTATAGAATGAGTTAACAAGGTGTCCCAATGCTGAATTACTGTACATGTGTGTATAAGTTAGGTTGAAGTGCTTGTAATGCTACGGTTACAATGTAAACATGCAATGTGATTGAGCGTCCAATAAGTGACGTCATGAAAATAGGGAGGACCCAAAACTAGATGTAAACATGAGAATTTAGATGTACATGAACGTTTAAAGATGCGTGTCACATTACAAGCATTGTGTAATGTAAAGGAACATGAATATACGGTGTATGTGTGACATGTGTGTCATGTGTAACATCATGTAAATAATTGTCGCTCAGTTCAGTAAAATGTGTGATATGATGTGAGGTTCTCCTTTAAGAGTTGAGTATAGTATTTTCCCTTGGCACATCATCACATGATGAGTAATGTGACCCGCAAATGCTGCAAACATGTAAAAGTATAATGTTATGCAAATAATACACGTCAGCTGTGACACAATGCAGTGAATGCCCCCACACTGTAATGCAAATGACGTTTGTATTGTGAGCAATGAAACGTAAACAGTACTATACTGTTATACGTCCCCGCTCCATTGACTCCATTGATGTACAGAAGTTTTTTTTTTCTAAGTGCCGTTGCGGCAGCCTTAGCGATCGTTCTCCCCTCCAAACTGCCAACTTTAGTTGGCGGGAGAAATTGGCCATAACATCTCAATTTCGTAGTGCCGATCAGGCCCGATAAGCTGTTTTTTTTTGTTGAATCCAGCCGATTTAAAAAAGTGGCGATCAGTGGCGAAAACAGGCTTATCGGCAGCCGACTGGCCATAACAAAATAATCGGCTCCAAAACCTGGCGAAATCAAGCACTTATCGGCGCTTACTGAATCTCAAACCCAATTTTGGCTATAAAATGGTGATAATTCCCTTATCAACGCTTACTGCATGAGGCCCATAGTGTTTCTTCCCATTGCTCTTTCAATTTGATGTCATTAAATTGAAATGCTGGGAACGTCTGTAACCTCAGGCCCCTTAGTATAAGTTTATTAAACACATATTTTTCCAAGGCGGTCTTGTTCCACCATACTCTTAGTTTTTTCTAAGTAAGTAATTTAAGGGTATGGATACTATCCTTATCTTTACTGGTGGAAAATAATACCTCTGGTAGAATATCCTCCTCTTGGATAGAAAAAATCTCATTAGCGCTAGCTAAACGCTTCTGCTCATTGCTGCTCATACTCATCTTCTAGACCGTAAGGAGCACCCAGGTCTAAACACCAAACCAGAATTATAACTAAGATAATAAAATCCTATAGTGGAGCTAACAAATCATAAGCTAAGAGAAGCAATTATAAAACAAACACACAAAAAAGAAATGTTGCTCACACTAGGAATGAGTGGCTAAACCAGACCCTAATTATCACTGATTACTTGGGTATCAAAAATAAAACCAAGAGAAGTGTCAGGAATTAAATATTTAAGGAATACTGTTGGTGCTGAGGGATGGAGAAAATATATAAAACACACAAAGAAGAACAAAGACAATCCCTTGAATAGCACTCTAAAATACACCACAAGAATATTAATGTAAAACTGTTGGTGAAAAGAACTGGATGCTCCTCAAGTGCAGAAAATGAAAAAGATTTTATTAATAGAACAACAGTAAGTACTACCTTAAAAACATAAACACACACATGGCAGCTCCAAAAGATAAACAGACAATGACTCACTGGAAAATATATATTAAAATATTCGACTCACGTATAAGTTCAGTGCCGCATCAATTGATTTCTTGGATCTCAAGATTTCTATTGATAATGATGGCAATGTGGGGACAGATATATTTAGAAAGTCCACCTCTACAAATTCCATTCTCCACGCCTCAAGTTTTCATCAGCATCACCAGATTCAAGGCATTCCTCGTAGTGAATTTTTGAGGTTAAAGCGTAATTGCTCTACTGAGGAATGCTTTGAGACTAGGGCAGTTGAGATGCGTAATAGATTTGTATCTAGAGGATATAGCAAGAGGTGCATTGACCAGGGGTATAAAAATACTGTGACAAAAAAACGTGTAACACTATTACAACCGCAGAAGAAGATTGGTGACACCAAAACACGCTTCATCGGGACCTATAACGATAGATGGGGCGACCTGAGATCTATTCTCCAGAAGCATTGGCCGATTCTATGTACAGATGGAGAATTAAAAGACACTTTGGGTGATAGAGTGAATCTAACAAGTAGACGGTCAACTAATCTTAGAGACCGTCTTGTACATAGTCACTATGTTCCCCATATTAGTGAGACATTTCTCTCTGTAAGAACTAAAGGCTTCTCCAAATGTAACAATTGTTCGGCATGCAAATTCATGCTACCTACAGATAAATTTCTTAACAGTGATTTAACTAAAACCTTTGACATTGGATATACCCTCAACTGTAAATCTAAAGGGGTTGTCTACTGTCTAACATGTCCATGCAAATTCAAATACATAGGAATGACCACCCGCAAACTTCGGTTCAGGATCTTAGAGCACTCTAGAAACATCAGGTCAGCTCAGCGGGATTTGGATAATTTAAAAAAAATGACATCTGTGGCAAGATACTTTTTAAATTGCCATGCCTCAGACAGTTCGTGTATTTCGGCATTTGCCTTTGACAAAGTATCACTGGGTATCAGAGGCGGCGACTTGGAGAATGCCCTCCTTAAAAAGGAATGCAGATGGATTGTCCTTCTAAACACGATGCAACCCAAGGGAATGAATGATTCCCTTGGTTTTGCAATGTTTTTATAGTTATTATTTTTTACTGCCCCTACTCATATACACATTTCTTGTAGTGCTATATAAGATATCATGCAGACTACTAGTGACTTATAATATCTTCTGTCCTTTAGTCTGTAGGTTTTGCATTATTTCATTTCCTCTACTGTCCATTTCTGTACTTTAGGGTTCCCCTAGTCTGTTTTACTATTTATCTTTTTAATCTTTTCTTTATTATTTAATATTTGCTCATCTCACATCTAGTGCAGTTTTTTCTGTTTGCTCTCATATGATATTTAATGTGTAGTAATCTATATATATCTCTTGTATTTCTGTGTTTAACATCTGTGTCCCTTTTCTGCTGCCCCCCTATACATAGACTGCCAGATTTGGTACGCTCCCTCTTTAAGCCTCTCATGGCTCAGATGACGTCACCTATGGCAATAACAACAAGAAGCTGATATCTCAGCAAATGCGCACTTGTGTGGGAACCCAGAGTAACTACATCAGCTGGGACTTCCTGCATCTGATGCATCAGCAGTAATCACCTCATCTCAGGCACCGGTGCGAGTGACGTCACTCACTAAGCAACGCGACCGTGACTGGCTGAGAGGATCGGTGGTCAGTGCAGTAAATCAAGGGAAATCCTTTAAAGACTAGCTGACCTCTACCTGTCTGTATCACTCCGGGATGAAGCCCACCCACGGGCGAAACGCGTAGAGTGGTTTCCTTCTGGCAGCTCCCCTTTAATTTACTGCTGACATGACTCTCACTGCATGCTGCGGTCTCTGTGGACATTTGATCTTTTAAACCAGCACGCATTGGAATGCCTACTACCTGCAACCGACCTCCCTTGTCACGACAAGACAGCTGAGTATCTTTCTCTCCTGTTCTGGGAGTCAGGGTTTCCTGTGGCATTTATGCAAACCTGTGTTGTTTCAATTCCAAGCGCATTGGCTATCAATATCTTTATTCTCTACCTAGACATTTGTATTTTGTCTGTCTCTGTGCCTGGATCAAAGAGACTCTATATATCCATGCTGTGTATATATATTTTTTGCATTTGCTGGCCAGGGTTTGAGTCTTGTATACATCTTTTTTCTCCCCTGTGCTTTTCCCTTGGTATTAGTTTTATTCATTTTTTGTCCTAGACACCATTGCATGTGTCTAGGTTTATTAAATGATATATTTTTCCCTTTGCATTTAGATGTAGTATTCCTTAGTTAGCTAGGGTTTTTTTCTGTGTATTTAGTAAACTTAGATTTTGTGTAATACTTTAATTATTTGGACACATCATAGTTATTAGATTATCAGTTAGCATTTAATATATATTTTCCAGTGAGTCATTGTCTGTTTATCTTTTGGAGCTGCCATTTGTATGTTTTTAAGGTAGTACTTATTGTTGTTCTATTAATAAAATCTTTTACATTTTCTGCACTTGAGGAGGATCCAGTTCTTTTCACCAACAGTTTTACATTAATATTCTTGTGGTATATTTTAGAGTGCTATTCAAGGGATTGTCTTTGTTCTTCTTTGTGTGTTTTATATATTTTCTCCATCCCTCAGCACCAACAGTATTCCTTAAATATTTAATTCCTGACACTACTCTTGGTTTTATTTTTGATACCCAAGTAATCAGTGATAATTACGGTCTGGTTTAGCCACTCATTCCTAGTGTGAGCAACATTTCTTTTTTGTGTGTTTGATATATATATATATATATATATATATATATATATATATATATATATATATATATATATATATATATATATATATATGTGTGAGAGAGAGGAGAGAGCGCACGCCCCATAGTATAAAATGGTATATTTAATGTTGGGAAGGGGAGGGGAAAAAATACACTCACAAGGGTAAAAGTATTAAAAGCATGTCGTGATAATATCACCACCATCTGGTACCTGTGCTTCGCTCAAACGTCCGTCAGTCTCTAGATGATAGAGGATCCGTGATCATCAGGATGTTCAGGGCGTGAGAGAAGTGCCACTGGAAATGTGCTGGAATCCTCATAGAATCTCCTTGCTGGATGGCCTCTGTGCTGTTGGTCGCACGAACCGGCATGTTCATGCGCACATGTGATGACGTAATGTCCTTACGTTTTGTGTGATGACGCTCCCTGACGCGTTTCGTCACACTCGGGCGACTTTCTCAAAAGACCCTTTGATAAAGTCGCCCGAGTGTGACGAAACGCGTCAGGGAGCGTCATCACGCAAAACATAAGGATTGTGAGGATTCCAGCACATTTCCAGTGGCATTTCTCTCACGCCCTGAACATCCTGATGATCACGGATCCTCTATCATCTAGAGACTGACGGACGTTTGAGCGAAGCACAGATACCGGATGGTAGTGATATTATCACGACATGCTTTTAATACTTTTACCCTTGTGAGTGTATTTCCCCCCCCCTCCCCCTTCCCAACATTAATTATATAGTTTTATACTATGGGGCGTGCACTCTCTCCTCTCTCTCTTCTACAGATTCCTTAGGATGTGGTTCATCCTCTTGAGAGCAGCCGGAGACCCCTTTTACCCACGTCAACAATTCCATGGATGAACTATTTTCAAAGGACTGGTTTTCACTTTATTTTCTTTTTGCATATTATTGTAGTGTGTGAATTTTAAGTTATTCATCCATTTAATTAATTTAATATTTCATTTGTTTCAAACACAGGCACTGACACAATTATTATGTTATTTTGATATTAATATCACATATATTCATTTATCACTATCAATACCCATTTTAGGCGCTGCTTTTTCTTGTTTTGTTAGTCTCTCATATATATATATATATATATACATATACATATACATATACATATAAATAAATACAAAAATATATATATATATATATATATATATATATATATATATATATATAACACAACAAAAAGAAAAAATGGCGCCAACCTAAACCACTAAATGATTATAAATGATGAAAAAAAAAACTATACTATACAAGGTGGAGAAAGATAGTACAAACAATACACAAACATAAAAATAACAGATGAAAAGTCCAGAAAAAATATATAATAAAAAATATACAAATCCTAAAAAATGCTCCAATTACTATCCAAAAGAGTCTCTGCAGCCCGATTGAAGGGAACACCACTTCCTTGAAGATATCTATTAAAACACAGAAAAAACAGGCGCACTCATAGCGTAAAAGGTATAACAATATATTTATGGAGTCAAGGATTTAAAAATGCACACTCACAAACGTAGATTAATAAAAAGCATTTTTGAGTAAAACTCAGCCAGCCAGACGCAGGAACCCGGTAGCAGATGACTTTGGTATAGTGTCCGGTGTAGGTACACTGCAGCAGCCTCTATGGATACCTCCGGAGCCCGTGGAACACGAGGGATGCCGCCTTCCTTTCAATCCTGTGTCACACAGTGAGTACTCAGCTCCAGATACCGCGAGAACTCAGTGACATCAGTGGATTCAACCGGAAAAAGTTCCCATTTATGCAACGAGTGAACAGCTGAGAGTAATACTTCCAAAAACCGCAATAAATTGCTGTAGCAAGCCAGTGAGTGGAAATATAATAAAACTGGGCAGTAAAACCTCCACACAACACTCTCTACGCGTTTCGTCTCAAAGAGACTTCATCAGGAGTTAAAAGCATAGATAGGGGACATAGTTTTATAGTAAGATGAAAAAATCAGGGCAAAGAAGACTACTAATTGCTAATCAGGAAAACACGGTCAATGTAAGGATAATATTAACCCATATATGTTCCAGAACACATATAGGCAAAGTGGACCAACAATACTAAAGAAAGTGACCAAATAAACAGATACGTGATAACATAAAATTAAACAAATTAAATTAAAATACATTTAAATACTACAACAAAATATAATATAACATCATACAACATAATATTGCATCATCGGCAAAATCATATAATAATATAATAAACAGATGTTAGTAGAGAGATAACATTGATCCTAGTGATTTAAATAAATGGGTCTCTACTAGATAATACATATACAGAGATAATGATACAGAGATTCAGAGAGGCCAAAGTACAAAAGACAACAGAGTGATGCGGGAGGGGGGGGAGGGGGGGGAGGGAGTGTAAGGGAAAGGTAGGGGAAGGTGGGAGGGGGAGGGGGGAGACGAATTGGAGGGGGGTGAATAGGGGAGGAAAAGAAGTGAGGGAATGGACAAAATTGAGGAATGGACTGAGAAGGATTTTGGATCAATGGTGGTCACGAAAGCAGAGCTGTTATAGCTATATACACAGTAAGATCTTATAATAGATATACCACATCTCAACCATTGTCAAAATGGGAACAATCAACTATACCAGTGCAATAGTATGAATGTCACCACGGAGGGAACGAATTACATCGCTCAACCCAGACCTCCGTGAAAACACTACACCCCATCACAGGCATGAAAGGTGTCATTAAACTACTGTACTAATATCTATTGTGTCATTGAGACCCCCTGGACACAACGTACCAAGTACATATATCCAGTAGGTCTCCCTGACACGCAGTTTCTTGAACCTATCACCCTCCGAAAGGGAAGGTGGAATGGCCTCGATACCAAAGATGGACAGAGAGCAGGGATCCTTATTGTGTACACTACCAAAGTGCCGTGATAAGCAATGTGACTGAAGATCATGTTTCACATTTCTACGGTGCTCGAGAAATCTAGTACTAACAGTCCTTGACGTGCGGCCCACATATTGTAGACCGCAACGGCAAGTAATGAGATATATAATGTAGGTACTAAGACAATTTATATAGTGTTTTATCTCATGTACAGAGCCATTAGAAAAAGATTTGAAGGAATGAATCTTACTTATATGCCCACAAGTAATACATCTGTTCCTACCACAGGGGAAATTTCCCCTTGTAGGAGTCTTGATAGATGTTATAGATTGTAAATCAATAGTAGGCTTAAGTCTACTAGGGGCAATCATGGTCTTCAGACACCTTGCTTTTTTAAAGACAATTGGAGCTCGTATTGGCACCTTAGGGCCTAGAATAGGATCATTCTGAATAATGCTCCAGTGTCTGTTAATAATATGTTTAACCTGATAGGCCAATTTATTATACTTTGTGATAAACTTTGGAAATTAATGTAAAGGATTCCTGCTTAATCCGATCAACGCTGGATCAAGGCCAGCAAAATCAGATCCGGTCCTGGACCTCTCAAGTAGGGCACTCCTATCAGTAGATTTAGCATCATCAAACGCCTTCTGCATCACTGCTCTGTCATAACCCTTTTGGAGGAACTTATTTGTTAAAGTCTCTCCTTGGGCACAGAAATCTGAGTTCAGAGAACAGTTCCGGCGGATCCTAAAGAATTGGCTTCTAGGAATGTTATTAAGCCACTTTTTATAGTGGTTGCTACCGTACTGCAGGTACCCATTGGTAGAGACAGGTTTGAAGTGTGTTTTACTATGTATCCTCATGTCCGACCTATCAATGAACAGCTCAAGATCTAAAAATACCATCGTATCTGGATGTATAGAATGGGTAAATTTTAGCCCCATATTGTTAACATTAAATGTGTCTAATATGTCTTTCAGTTGGCCTCTATCACCATCCCAAATTATAATAATATCATCGATGAAACGACCATAGATCACCAGACCCGCCACCAGCCGCGCATTACCCCAAACATGGATGGCGGCGTCCCTCGTGTTCCCCGGGCTCCGGAGGTATCCATAGAGGCTGCTGCAGTGTACCTACACCGGACACTATACCAAAGTCATCTGCTACCGGGTTCCTGCGTCTGGCTGGCTGAGTTTTACTCAAAAATGCTTTTTATTAAGCTACGTTTGTGAGTGGGAATTTTTAAATCCTTGACTCCATAAATATATTGTTATACTTTCTGTGTTTTTATAGATATATACAGGCTAAGTCCACATTTGTGACAAGCACACAGGAAGATATATGTACGGAGGCCCTTGAGGCCCTGCTGATGGAGTCAGAAACGGGGACGGGATCATATGGCAATTCTATTGACAACTTCAATATTCCATTACATCCCACTCAACCAATAGATACTGGTCTGGAGGAGGAATTATTGGTGATGCATTCCCCCTTTAGAGCAAAATCGCTTTTCTTCCTTTATCAATCTAAGGGAGGATTTATTGATGCATTTTACAATCTGGTACTGAGAGATTTCGAGTCACTGTGTACAAAACCTTATAGATTTAATTCCAATTTGACCAAAGGTGAACTGGATGCTCTTAGTGATCTAAGGAACAAGGATATCATCATCAGACAGGCCGACAAGGGTGGTGGCATAGTCATCCAGGATAGATCGGCCTATCTCAGGGAGGCCTTTCGACTACTGGGTGACTCTGCCTCCTATTCTTCCTTGTCGTCTGACCCCACTGCACCATTTCCTTGTGAGTTAAAATCACTTTTATCACAGGCTGTGGACAATGGTATAATTAATAAATTGGAATTCAAATTTCTTTATTCAGAGCACCCACGTATTCCCATTTTCTATCACCTACCCAAGGTCCACAAGTCTCTCACTGACCCCCCTGGAAGACCCATTGTCTCGGGGGTGGAGTCGATTACGTCTAGCCTGTCCCAATATGTTGATTACTATCTCCAACCCTTTGTAGCTAAGCTCAGGTCACATATTAGGGACACGCTGCATGTCATTGACTCCATCTCTGAGTTCAAATGGAAGCCCAATTACCTCTGGGCTACTTGCGACATGTCTTCATTATACACGTGCATTGATCATTTCAGGGGGGTCAGGGCGATTGACTTCTGGCTCAACACGGATCCCGCTATCCCCACAATTCACAAAAGATTTATATTGGATAGTATCACTTTTATTTTAACGCACAATTATTTTTCTTTTGAGGATTTATTTTATCTTCAAATTTGTGGAACGGCCATGGGTACGAGGTTTGCCCCCAGTTACGCCAACCTTTATATGGGCTATTGGGAAGAAACAACTATTTGGCAAAATGCCGAACTGGGGGCGGGCCTCTCTACTATGGCCGTTTCATTGATGATATTATTATGATTTGGGAGGGTTATAGCACAGTTTTGTCTGATGTCCTGAGTTCCTTTGCACAATGAACTGGGTTTGAAATTCACATTTGAAATAAATTCCACCTCTGCAGTTTTCCTGGATCTTAATTTGACCTTGGATGCAGAGGGGAATATTATCACTAACACTCATTTCAAGCCAGTTTCAGTTAACAACTATGTCCATTCATCCAGCAATCACCATGCACAGTGGCTCAGAAATATACCTTTGGGGCAGTTCTATCGTCTTAAAAGGAACTGCACCAGAGAGAGCGATTTTTTGGATCAGTCAATTGATTTAAGTAACAAATTTGCCGTTAAGGGCTATGACCCCGTCCTTGTCAATGACTCTTTCGGTAGGGCACGGGCAGCGGACAGATCTACGCTACTCAAGAAATCTAAAGACTCCATCAAGACGCATGTGGGTTATGGTAAACCTGGGAATGGACCGAATAACATCGATGGGAACCCAAGGTTTATTACCACTATCAATCAGTCGTTTGGAACTATTAGGGGTATATTAAATTCCCACTGGAGTATCTTGAAATGCGATCCCCATTTGGGTAATATCCTTCCTTAGAGACCACCTATAATATACAGAAAGGCCAGAAATATTAAAACTATTCTAGCTCCGAGTAAATTATCCAGGATTGATGGGGCTGCCAATGCCTCGCATGTGGGTCCTAACGGTAACCACAGATGTGGCAGAGGCCGCTGCATCACCTGTAAACATCTCATTAGCTCAGCGGAATTTGTCTCCCCTCGAAAAGGTGGGAAACATGAGGTGAGGGGCAGTATTAATTGCCTTAGCACCTATGTTGTCTACCTTATACAATGTGGTTGCGGTCAACAATATGTTGGTCGCACCACACGACCCCTCAGTACCCGGTTCCTCGAGCACAGGAGGAATGTGTTGCATGGTTTAAATGCCCATAGTCTATCTAAACATTTTAGAAATGTTCATAAGAATCCAGACTCATTAAAGATTATGGGTATTGAACACATTCCTACCTCTGCTAGAGGGGGGGATCGTTTCAAAATGTTGTGTCGGAGGGAGACATATTGGATCCAAAAGTTGGGAACTTTAACCCCTGGTGGACTCAATGAATGTTTAGACACTAGTACCTTGGTGTAATCCCCAGTCCTGGTCTATTGACTCTGCTGTTCTCTTTCCCTCAATACAGTTCATTCCCCTCTCCCCCTCCATAGTGCATTTCCCACCCTTCTCTCCCCCCCCTTCCCCCCACTCCCCCCCTCCTATCTCCTCTCCCCCCTCCCCCCCTCCTCCTTCCCTTCCCTCCCTATATATTGTACATTTTAATTATTAATATATTTCATTTTATTAATTTGTTTTTATTCCTTTTTCATTAGTCTAGTGAGATTATAATTATTTATTTAATTGTTGTTTTTTTGGATTTATAACACATGTATATGTTTATGTGTTTATATAATTATTGATTGTTTAAATGAAGTGTTGTTGTATTAGGGTCTTCCTTTATTAATGAATTTACTTTTGTTATATATTTATTTGCTGATATCTGTACTTATATATGGACAAAATTGTTTTAACATTGTGAGTTTTTAACTGTATCTTTATTATTAATGTGTATAATTCTTTTAGTGAATATGTGTAATAGCATTGTTATCCTTAACATATACACCTGTCTTGTCTAGTGGCTAAGATTGGTTATATTGCATAGTATATACAGTATATTCGTAGCTTGTCTCTAGATATATCCTAGTGCATTGTATATTTGTGATGATAGGTTTGGAAGGGTCATTCTCATTGGCCCATCGCCAGTGCCTTGGTAATCTGTCTGGACACTGGCGATTAGCCACTGGTTGCTCTGTTACCACTCCCACTTGATTGGAAGCATCCATATATACCGAGCCCTCCCCTTAGCTGCTATTCTCTTTGAAAAAGTTACTGTCGTGACGAAACGCGTCAGGGAGGCAACCACGACATTACGTCATCACGCAGTGTGCGCTTTACGGCCGGAGAGCGCATGGAGCTGATCTGAGGCTGAAAAATCTCTTAACTGCACCGACGCTGAGAGAGCTCATTCCGTATCACCTACTACTGCTGCAGATACACCGGAGGGACCCTATACCAATCAGATGTGTTCCTGGACGGTGTGGCTTTGCTGGTGGTGATTATATATATCACAAATTGCCTTTTTAACTCTTATCCTTGTGAGTGTCCTTAATCCCCTTGTGCTTTTTATTGATTAAATGTACTGTTTTACACTATGGGAGGTGCGCTCTCTGTTCTTCTTTTTCTATAGTTTTCCTGTTGGAATTGGCTATTCCTTCTGAGAGCAGCCGTGGATCCCTGAACAGCATCTCATATATATCATAATTGACTTTACACTGGATTTCCATCAAAGGTTGGACTTTACTCTATTTTTTGTATCCTCTCCCCATTTTTTCCCTGTTTGATTATTAGCACATTTCTTATATCACTTTATTTCCTTTTTTTTATATATTTTTTCATACCCAAATTTACTGTTTGTCATATCTTTTAGATTGATTTATATTGCGTTATATTGCACATAACAATTGCACTTTAATAATTTATATTTAATTATTTCTATTGATACTTGAATTCACGAGTGGCGCTACTGAAATTCCATATATATATATATATATATATATATATATATATATATATATATATATATATATATAAATATATATATATATATATATATATATATATAAATATATATATATATATATATGTATATGTGTATATATATATATATATATATATATATATATATATATATATATATATACAAACAGAAAAAGACTGCGCTCCTCAGGTGTGTACTGACACTGATGTCTATTGAAAAAATGCTATTTTGCCGTTGGCAATATAGAACTGGCATATGATGGATGAATATTGTGATGGCTGATTGACTCACACTATTAAAACACACAATGTGATGAATATAAAATGCTAATTAAGCTGAATGTTAAAAGCTACTGATGATAATGCTATACCAATTATGAGATATTAAATAGTATTACTACCAATATGCCGTGAGTGTCGATAAGTATTCTATTACCACACAGATGGAGTCCCCCCAAAAAAATAATAAAATGCAAAAAATGAAAAATGAAAAATAGAAAAATAAAAAATAAAAATTAAAAATAAAAATAACCAAACCAAGGGTTCATGAATTAGGATCTGGCTGCTCTCCGCAAGGACCAACGACCTCCCAGAAATCTGCGAACAACAAGAAACGAAAGCGCCCGATCCTAGTGCAGCATGAAAAAATACAATTTAATAAAAATGATAGAACCAACAAATGTAAACTCACAAACGAATAAAAGGTAAAAGCATGTAATGAGAATACTCATTCGCCAACTGCACACGATATGACTCTGCCTGCACGCCACTCTCTCCTTCCGTGTAGTCCCAGCCTTTCTGAACCGACATCCGGTAGAGGTACAGGAACTGCACAGCCACGGTGTGACCCGGAAGTCCTCCACACTCTCAGTGTTATCCGGATGGGAAGTCTGTTACTTGTGACCCCGCAAGGCAATAATAGTCCCAACACCACACCAATGTCCCAAAAGTGTCCGTGGTGTGTAGGCGGTGATCGATGAGTATAAAAATTATACAATATCTAAAAAACTCTCTTCCCTACGCTTTGTTTCACTCTCACGGTGATTTCATCATCCCCTGATGATATATATATATATATATATATATATATATATATATATATATATATATATATATATATATATAAAAACACAGAAAGTATAACAATATATTTATGGAGTCAAGGATTTAAAAATGCACACTCACAAACGTAGCTTAATAAAAAGCATTTTTGAGTAAAACTCAGCCAGCCAGACGCAGGAACCCGGTAGCAGATGACTTTGGTATAGTGTCCGGTGTATGTACACTGCAGCAGCCTCTATGGATACCTCCGGAGCCCGGGGAACACGAGGGACGCCGCCATCCATGTTTGGGGTAATGCGCGGCTGGTGGCGGGTCTGGTGATCTATGGTCGTTTCATCGATGATATTATTATAATTTGGGATGGTGATAGAGGCCAACTGAAAGACATATTAGACACATTTAATGTTAACAATATGGGGCTAAAATTTACCCATTCTATACATCCAGATACGATGGTATTTTTAGACAAATATATATATTTGTGTGTGTGAAAACAGAGAGAAAAAGATCCCAAAATAGCACTTTAGCGTACAAAAATATCAAATTTAATAAACACATGAAACATATACAAAAGATCCACAGTGTCCCCAAAACTGTCTAATCTGAAACACTGATAACAAAAATAAGCTAAGCACTGGAGTCCGCAAAATAAAGTCAACCAATAAAGGTAAGTAAGAGACTGAGCTGGAAAAAAAAGTGATAGCTTATATGGATAAAAGCTAATTTAATGAATAAAACAACATAAATGAAGATTTTCGGATGACTGGCGATCTCTCAGTCATCCGAAAATCTTCATTTATGTTGTTTTATTAATTAAATTAGCTTTTATCCATATTAGCCTTGCTAGTGTTTGTATTGTTTGTCTTGTTTGTCATTAGTGTCTTGTCTTGTATGTTATGTTTTGTCATGATTCACATGTTAGTCTGTCAGTGATATATTGGCATACTGCATCATAATTTTGTTTGTGTTTTTTCCACATATTACATGAACGCACGGCGGGAACCATATCAGACCACCTGGTATTTCATGATCTGAAAGGTCAAATATTGGGACACTATCCCTCATCTATTGGACTTCCATATTCATTACTTTGCCCATTAAGGCGCCGGTTATTAAGCATGTACCAAGCTTGTACCTGGGTCTTTTTGGCGATTGCCACTGGTTTGTGTTAGAATAACCGTCAGCACTAAAGTAGTTGTAGTTGCTTATATGTACCCTGTTTAAAGAAGCATTATCATGCATGGTAGATTACAGTCCTCTCTGCAGCTGCTGACAGGCTGATTAAGCAGGATTAGATTCATCCTCTGAGTGCTGTGGTCTTGTGCAGTCTATCACGTGACCCCCTGATGGAGCACTACGTGAGAAACTAGTATAGGTCACGTGAGGCTGCGTCTTGGATCTGCTGGAGTGAGAAAGAGACACATCTTGTGAGGCAGAGTTTCCTTGCGGCGCGGGTGTATATTGTTGGTCTGGACCACCTACATTAACTATCCCTGGCTGTGTGAACAAAGGCTTTATGAGGCTGTCTCCCATTTTTGGCAATTGTAAATTAAACTTTTAATTTATTGTCATATTTGTTTGTTAATAGCACTGGAGTTCTGTGTCCCTTGGACATTTTAAATTGGGTCCTATATGTTTCACATTATGTTTTTATGTGTGCAACTTCTGAGTTTGGGGTTGCTTTAAATAAAGACTATTTGTGTTTGCTCAGTGTGCTTTCTGCCTTTTCTTTCTTTGTTTTGTGAGTTTCCTGTAAAGGAGCTCACTCTCTTTTAGGGGGTGTGGAGTTCCTCCGGCAGACGGCTGCAAGAGTTTTAACCCCATACTACTTTTAGGACAGCAACAGTGCGGAGCATTATCTGTTTATCTCCCGTGACAACTGTCATGGAATAATTTATAGGTTTCTGTTAAATATTCGGACCTATCTTGCAGGACAATGCCTCTCCCCTTATCCGCATGTCAAGCGATAACATTATCCAGATTCTTAAGATGTCTCAGGGCTGTGATTTTTTCTTTAGATGGATATTGTTCTTATTGAGCGATTGAGTATTATTCTGACACAGATTCTCCCAATCTTGGAGTACCAGTGTATAGAACTTGTCTATAAAACCTCCCTTAGACTAATAAAGGAAATAAGTAGACCATGGTTTAAATGGTGAATTAATGATATCCAGTGGTATCACCGGTGCGTCAGAACTAAACATCTCATGCCTAATGAGATAATTAGGATTTAATTCTGGAGCTGTGTCTAATGTTCCAGGAAAAGTGGATTCAACGTTCCAAGAGGAAACCAACAATGGCTCAAAACTTTGAGGAAGACCTAAAAGTGGATCTTGTGTGTGAATTGGAGAATGTACTAAAACAGATCCAGTCGAAGATATCCATGAAGGATACTGTGAGTAGGAAGTACTTAAATTGCATTTGTCTGGTAATTCCACTACAGAATTTACTAGATTATAAAGTGCCACTTGATTGGTTGAGGTGCTAAAGTTATAACTTTGAGACTATATTTGTAGCAATCTCTAGTGTACTATCTGGTTCAACTAACATTGAAGTCATAGCATCAATACATCCTTGTTCTTGCGTGTTAAAAGTTACCTCGATCCCTCTGGTCATGCATAGAAAAATGTATACAGTACAGTACATACACATACTTACTTTTGGCCTGGCTCTCCCCTGCCCTGTCCTGGGTTGCTGCTACTTCCCTCAATGTGCTGCCGGTGGCTGTGATGGAAGGGGGGGAGTGCTGCCAGTAACTGTGAGAGGGGGCATGCTCTGCTGTGGCTGTGAGGGGGGTTCTCTGCCAGTGTATGTGAGTGGGGGTGCTCTACCGGTGGCTTTAAGGGAGGGGAAATCTGTCATGGCTGTGACGGGGGGTGACCGGCCGGTGGCTGTGAGAGGTGCTTGCTCTGCCGGTGCTGTGAGTGGGGAAGGGGGGTGCTGCCAATGGCTGGGGGGGGGGGGGTGGCAGCTCCCCAGCTGCTGCCTCTCTTTCACTGGTGTGGGACAGTGCAGGAGGCATCCCAGCAGTTGGGGAGATGCGGGCAGCAAATAGAGGCCCAACCAGTGCAAGCCGGGTTCCCCCCACAGCATAGTGAGAGAGAGCCAGCCACGGGAGAGAGGCAACATGCGAAAGCCGCATGTAAGTGCAGGAAGAGCCACATGTGGCTCGGGAGCTGCAGGTTGCTGACCCCTGACCTAGCTGCATACGCTCGTCATCTGGAGGGGGTGGAGAAATTAAGTTTGGGGTCAACTGAGTAGTCGGGCTCCTAATAGCACAACACCTCTCGGACAGGCATTCCTGAGATTGATCCATACTCCGAAAAAAATTAACTTGTCCTTAGTGAGGACCCAGCAGGTCAACTCATCCTTTAGGTTCAACGATAGTCCCTGCCAAAAGGCCGCAACAAGCACTTCATTATTCCAGCTAGTCTCGGCAGCGAGGATGTGAAACTCAATGTCGTACTGGCCTAGCGTGCAAGTTCCCTAGCGAATCTGCAGGAGTGAAGCTGATGCTGAAGATATACATCCTGGAGCATCAAACACCAACTTGAAGGTACGGATGAAGGCAGGGGAATCACTGATAATGGGCGAATCCCTCTCCCAGGTTGGAGAGGCCCAGGCCAGTGGCTCATCAGTAAGAAGAGAAATAATGTAGGCCACTGTAACAGGGGAGTTATCCCTGTTCAGGAAATGTGCCTCTAATCCAACAGTGTGGTGGTTAACTGCTGGTAGTCAATTAACCAACACCACCTGGCTGATTAGGTTCCTTAGAAAAGCCTGCCCTTGAAACAGGAAGGGTGATTGTTCCTTAGTATCACAAGGTGTGGGACTGACCATAGGAACAGATGTCTTGAGCCTGCCAGAAGAAAAACTGCATGCTGCTTGCAAGACACAGGGGAAAGCACTTCTGAACCAGAATCCTGATATAGCCTGAGGAAAAAGGCAACAACCCAGGAACAGAGAAAACTTTCCCTCCAACTACAAGAAAACAGATAAGACTTTCCTTTATAAGACTTTGTATTTCCACATATCAAGATATATGTTTGTGGCTGGGAGACATGCTAATCTAAAGGGAGTTGTGGACTGCATAGGTTTCACTAGACATATTCCCAAGTGGAACGGAAGCTTTGTTTGACCCTTTGTTGCATATGTTTGGATGATTTTCTTATGTTAAAGAAACAGGCGCAATAAAAGCCTTATTTAATTTCACCCTACAAAAGTCTCTATTGCATGCCTCTGCGCACGTCCTCCTACAGCCACCCTGGCTCTGTGGGTGTTGAACATTGACGGTTGTAATTGAAATTGAATAGAGCATTGATTAAGAAATCTCCTGCATGCCATAGGGTCCCCACCATACCGTAGAGGAGTCAGGATCCGAGTTTCTCAGGTCATTGGGGATAACGGGAGTGGTATCGGGCCGCATCTGCAACCCTGAAGTCTGGCTGATGGGTGCCTATGTGGGTGACTAAATCTCCTGCACAACATCACACATCTGTGCCAGTTGTTGTGCATGTAGGGCAAGGTGTTGCTAATGATCTCCAAAGTACTGTCCCTGTGGGGTAACGGCTCATCCTACCTTAGTGAGGTCCATTTTTGGGCCAAGCAAAATGTAACGATGCTCGTCTAAAGCAGGAAGCGGACCCACAGGGCTGAGGTAGGAAGGTGAAAGAACCGACCGGAGCCAAGAGACAGAGTCCTGATACATTAGTGCATAGTAGGCCGACGGTTCGGGCTGGCAGCAGAGTTGCAAAGGAGGATGCAGAGGTCGATGCAGAGGTCGAGGCAGACTGAAAAAATAGTCGAGATACTTGCAGTGGTCAGGGCGGGTTGAAAACAAGGATAGTCGAGATACGTAAGCCAGATCTGGTAACGTGAAAGATAATAAGCATAAACGCGTTGCATGAACTCAGTAGGAAACTGGATCTTTGCTCGGCAACTTCCTGCACACAGGGCTGTCCTTTTAAAGGAAGCTACCAGAAGCAAAAATGGACGATTCAGCCAAGAGGGAGAGCAAGAGCAAAATCCCGAGCCGGAACGTGAAAAACCCAGAAATTATTTTGCCAAACCTCATATGGAGAAAGACTGTTTGCCTAAATAAGTCCCTTTTTTTCTTGTGGTGGACCCACTGGCAACATGCCTTCATGGACCCCGCAAAGCCTATGACTGGCACTGAAAAATTCTACCACGGCATGCTCCCCTGGTATAAACCTTGCTGTGGGCCAATGACTGCCTCTCTTCTCCCCCTGTTAAACCCAACCTGGGCAGATAAGTGTCCACCCTCTCCCCAAATACCCTGGAGTGTCCTCCCCCCCACTGCCCCTATCCTCCCATCACTTGAATCCTTGCTCCATGTCAATAAGAACCTTCTTGATAAAGAATGCTAACACGTTCGAAACGCGTTGGATTTTAATGTCTTGATGACTCAATAAATTTATATTTTTTTCATTACCTGGGGTTCTCCCCTTGCTCCTACCAGATCGTGCACTCCTTACATCACTGCATATCCATGTCAATAACCCTGCCCTCTTGGCCCCTCCCTTCCACCCTCCCTTGCATTATCTTACCCGCCACCCACAGCCCCAGGCTGGCCTGGTTTTATTCTGCACTGCCCGGAAGATTCTTGCCACTCCTTTTACTCCCCTCTTCTCCCTGGGTGGGCTGAGCCTCAGCTGAGGCTGGGAGTGTCGCTACCCGAACTGTTCCCTATTGCATTGCCTGCTGCATTTCTCCCTTCAGCCTGCAGCTTCTCGGTTTGTCTCATCATTCAGCCCCTTGACCCTCCCCCATAATGTCACACGTCTAGGTGGTTCCGCCACAAGAAACAATGCCCCCTGCTCACTCTCCACATGCTGCGACCTCACCTTGTCCCACTCTCCACTCTGGGCACCTGGTTTCTCTAGTCCACCGCTGAGGCATGCGCCACCACTGGAGCCTCCTCCACCACTAATCATTCACTGCTGCCTCACCTTCACACCGTCGGTTGACCCTCCCGGCTGAGCTTTCTGACTCACCATAAAACATGCGGGTAAGCATCCACTCCAGACCGTGGTGCCTTGCCTCTTCCTGCAGCTCTGTCATTGATGATACCCCTCTGCTATCTCCAACCACTGGACCTCACGCCATCTCCTTTGCTGGGCCGTCTCACCTCGTCATTCTTCCTCTATGCTGCGTGCCATCAGGAACAGGATACAATATGATGGACCCAGGACACTCTAGATGGGAAACTTCTCTCCAGGTAGATTTTTGCAGAAAGAGGGAGGTAAGATCCCTCCCCCTCCCCCTTTAATACCCCTTTAACCCTCCACACTATCATGACCTCACAGCTCCTTAGGGGAGGGGCCACTCTGCGGTAAGTCATGCTGTCCCTCCTCTTACAGGTCCTCTTTGAAAAGCTGCAGCCTGTGTATAAACAGTGTGAGGGAATAGGCATCACATACTGTACAGGGACAGATACAGCGAGTCTGCTATTTTTTAAATACACTGCTCTGTGAAACTAAACTTTGGCTGAAACATCTGTTCTACATACTGTACACTTATTTTTTCTTAGTTGACTTCACTCTAGCAGGCCTCTTTTTTCAGAGATTTCTTCCTATAGGTACAACTAACCGTTAAGTTGTTATGACATTATTATTATTATTATTATTATTATTATTATTATTATTATTATTAATAATAATAATAATAATAATAATAATAATTATTGAACTTCATTACTTGTATGCAACTTTTATTTAAATCTGTTTTGTATGGCACTTTAGAACACGAAATGACATTTCAGTGTTATATGCACATTTCCCTAAATTCTTTGCAGAGTTCTCCCTCATTTATCTGGTTAGACATTTTTTTAACTGTTAAGATTTACCTGTTAAGATGGACTCCACTTTTCTCTTTGTGAGTTAATTATACTGTATCCTGTATGATAAAATATTTACCTGCCATGGGGGCCTGCAATGCATTGTATGACTTAGAGTTGGTGAAATGGTTAAATATTATCATAAAATATAATACATTTTTATGATTTGTTTACCATGTATAATACAAGACTGAATATTTGTGCTCAGCTTCCCATTCATTGGACTGCTCTTTTCTCTTACAACTAAGCTCTAATTGTATATGCACTGGAGAATATATCGTGTCTATTCAAGGGAGTGTGACTAAGATCTTCTCCAGCGCAGACAAGAGACTTCACTGAATAAGTTACTGAACTTAAATATAACATAATTGTATGCCAAGATACATACCAGGAATACAATAGAATACCCACAAACGTACACACAATGTGAAATTAATAAGGGACAAACATTTTGAGTAACCTGTTTGCTTATGTGAGGACTTGAGTATAAAGCCCTGGGATCATCAGCTCTGACAGAGACTCCTGAGACACCTTCACAGAAGTAACTTCTCAGAAAGGGACACACTACAGTGCTGCACTACAACAAAGCAGTGACAATGCTGCAGTCTGTGTTGTTTCTCATAGGGCTGCTAAACACTCTGGGTGAGTAACTATTCTCTGTCATAGTGTGAACTGCATATCTCTTATACAGGGAGGAAACTAAGGAGCAAGTTTACATGAGGGTCCAATGAAAGTCTATAGAAGGGGTCCCAATGCGGTGCACGTTACATCAGGGTGCACACCAAACCTTTTGTTTGGTATGGTACTCAATGAACTGCCATATAGATCTATAGTAGTGAGGCCATGGAAGGGGGGAGTTTCTTAGAAATTCTCTTCCTTCTAGTAGGCTCAAATAAAATAAATTGTCTCCAGTTTTCCAAGCAGGTTAACCCTCACTGAGGGCTCTCTAACCCTCCTTCCCAGTCCTGTCTTCCACCTATAGTCGGTGACTACATATTCCCTAGGCTTTTTACCCAGGGAAACTATCCCAATACCTGATAACATGCTGCTATTTCAATTTATGCACTGAAGTTGTTCACATACTGAACTCTTTGTGACTATTTGAAACTCTATCTATAGCTCTTTTCAAGAGCTCTAAGTGTTACTATCCAGCAACCAAGTATCCTTAGGGTGGCAACATTGAAAAATATCACCATTTTCAGAGGAATCTCTTTTAATGGTTACTATTTAATATGTCAATTGGTCCTAAATTGACACACAGATCACTGTCATATTTAAACTACAGATGCAGCCACCAGTATCCGACGACTTGCCTTGGAAAATCTGGGGCTATTTCACAGTAAGGCTGCCACATTTTTGTGAGATTCTGAAGCCAGACTAATGACCCATTGAGCTAACCTATCTGCAGCTAATTTCACCAAATCTAGTAGGTACCACACCCACTGCAAGTATTCTACTATACCTGTGTACTAATACTCAACCAGTGTTGTCGCCATTTTCTGATAATTTTACCCAGTTTATTTGCTTTAATACGAATCAATAAATTGTTTTTAGTTTTACCGTTTACCCATTGAGTCCGTTTGGGTTATCTCTTGATATACGAGTATTCACTATACATTTGCTCTCACTCACTATGCCTCCTGTAACTATACAGACATACTATATAATGTGTATGTGGGTTTAGAAGTGCATGTAATTTGGGGACTTTCGAACTCTCTGCCTCCATCTGGATGCAGCAAACACCAACATTTTGAACATCCTTTGCCGTCAGAAAGAATCAAATGTAGCATCTCTTTAATACTTCAAACAAACAAAGATGGAATAAAAATCAACAAATTTCTAACAGCCCCTATGATTTAAATTATAATTATAAAAAATATCTCTGCAACGATTACACACCATACAAATCACATTCAAAACTTATAAAGTCAGTATGCTAAAAGGTCATTCAAGTAAAGAATTCTCGCTGAAGAAATGTGATGTCTTGTGTAAATTCCTGTTTAACATTTTTTTCAATGTTTAATCTCCTTGGATCATTTCTAGCTTTATCTAGTACACATTATTTTCATAATACATGATCAACATAATCCTTAATTTCTTCAGTCCATTTTTCCCAAGGAAACTCATTTATTTGAGATATATTAAATTGTAATGAAACTATACTTACATCTCGCTTGAAAATCTGTGCCATATTGATCTGGATCTCATGTAAATATATTCCTATTGATGTCCTCCAATACAATACAATCCCTTTAATTAAACCTCGGAAAGTGTACCCATAGGAAAGAAATGTTTCACTATTTCATTATCCAACATAGGGGCCACATCACGTGCTGTGGGACTTTAAACTTGCAGGAGATAGCAGCACCCGTGTAACTTGGGAAGCAGGGGGTCCCCGGACCCGAAATTAACGGGTCAGGTCCAGAAACCACCTGGTTCAGTTCTATGTTAATAAAATGTAAATACAAAAGTGTGTCCGCCTGTAAGACCTGTGTAGGGAGATGTAGCTCACTCTGCTCAGCTGTTACTGACTGCAAGCAGATTGCATGGGCATATCTCTCATAAAGCAACTGCTAAGTCGATCGGTTTCCTACTGAACGGTATCTGGCTTGCGATAACTCTTTCTGAATACTGTGAGAACACAAATGTCAGATCAATTCGTAGGAAGATGCAAACCTGATCGATATGGAAGGGAGCATATCAGAGCTACCTGAAAAGGCCCCATAATCTGTACACGTGCCTTTCCTTTCTCTACAGGAGTAATTACAACGTGAAATCTTTTAACTGTCTCAATACGACCTAAGCATGAAGTGCGAATATAAAAACATGAATGATAAATAGTCTTAGCCAGGTGTGGTAAACAAATTATTTTAGACTTGTTCAAGTCTTGCTGTAATTGTGTCAAAAACAAAATCAGGATATTGGAGATTATAATATAATAATTGCGTATTGCTAATGGGTATTCCTAATACTGTGATAGGAAGTTAAACTCTGGTTACTCTGGATATTAAATAATTACTGGTACATATATCGTTTTTATAGCCCAACCACTTATTTACCCATAAATCTATATGATCAAGAGCAAATTCAAAATCCTTAGTTGTATTATTAGAGATGTAATATCATCTTGTACTTTTTTTTACAAATAATAGTATTAATAATAGTATTTTTGTTCTTTTTCTTAATAGAAATGAAAAAATAATCAGTACCATAGATGATGGTAATAATAGAGCTCACTGTCAGAATTGACAGGATGTACCACGTGGCATTGAAGTCTTTTCTATTCTGTTGCTTTTGTTGATTTTTCTCGTTTTTCTTGATTCCAATCATCTGATAGCATCTATCATCCATCATACAATTACCTATGACCTGTAAATAAAGCAGTGTCCTTATAATGCTACTTAGAATTAACTTTGGTCCATGTGGAGCTACAGTAAAAAAATGTACTGTCTGCGTTTATTACATACATAATCAGGTAATCGTTGTACGTTTAACATTGTCTGACCCATAATGTCAATGATATCATAAGCTCCTTCCCATTTTGCTTGCCATGAACCTATTTTCCTAAAAATGTTTATCATTATCCTCCTTTCCTTAAAAAACTTAGAAAATCAGGAGACATCTTTTGCATCCTACAGTAGATGCATAGATTATTTCAAGATTACTTTTTAACAATTAAAACCATTGGTTATTAGCAATAGCATCTTTCTGTGGGGTAGACAAAAATGGTTCAAATGGAAATGTTAGCTTTTTTCCTACAAGTCATGAGTTCTAAAGGTGTGTACTGGTTCCTCTGACACTCATGAGAACAGCAAGTAACGATTGTATCCATGTGCTACCATTACCTAAAGTAACAACATTTTACATGTAACTTTCATCACTTTTCCTGAGAAATTAGTTCCCCTATTTGGCTCAAGAATACATGGGAAACCTACATGTTTCCATTAAGCCTTTGCATTGTAATTGCTTCATCTTTCCTAACCGGATTCCTTTTACCCATTTTTAAAATACATCTACCACTATCAAAGCAAATTGTAACCCATTCTTCTCTAAAGGTAAGGAGCAAATGTAATCAATTTGAAATATGGACCATGGACCATTTGCGGGTGCAATGCTTTGTATAGGTGGCTGTGACAGGGTGAATAAATGGCACCAGCCCTATGCCTGGCAAGACCCATGTGTAGGTCTGCAGTGCAGCAGTGATGAGGTTAACTTTCAGCTGAGAGGTCTGGTTAATCAGTCTGATCCCAGCTGCCTCATAAAGGAGCTTTAAAAACACCAGGCTGTACACACATGCAGGCTGTCTGATCAAGAGAGAGTACTGAAATGCTGAAGTAGGATTACTGCTATAAGGTCTGTCTTCAAAATACATTTTTGATGAACTGTCTGTGTACTGTTACGCTGGAATCTAAACAGCCCTAGTTGGGAAAGCCCTGATCAGGACTTAATTTCTGTTTTGTATGCTGAAAAGAAGCTGTTTTGTTTTTGTGTGCTGTATTTTTTAAGGCTAAATATATAAGCCTTTGCAAGTAACCCACGTGTGGTTGCGTGTACCCTGCAACAGTGGCTTTTGTCCTTTGGGCCTAGGATTAATTTGTGCACAAATGAGACAAGATTGTATTATCTTCTGTACAGTATCTTCCATATTCTCCCCATATCATTTTCATTTGAGTAATACAAGCAATCTCTGCCCTTTGTGATTCAAACTTTCACGATAATAATTCTTAATAACTCTTTTGTTCTCAAGAACAAAATGAGGATTTAAATCAACCTGTGAAATGGCAATAGACGGATCTTTCGCTTGTAAGATGCAAAGGAAAGAAATTGCATATCTGCATGTCTGAATGTTGTTATTAAAATAGGATCAGTAAAAACTACAGATTCCCCTGTTAATTCTGCCTCCTTAGATAATAAATTAGCTACAACATTTCCTTCAAAAAGAAAGTCCTCTTCTGTTTTATGTGCTGGTACTTTAACAGTAGCATAGAGTGTCACAGGAGACCAGGTTTATTAACACCTATTATACCAGGATCATATGATTGAGTAAAGCAAGGAGGTAAAATACTTTGTAATTTAATTCAGGAAAAGACATACACACAATGTAACAAGATTTACACACTTACTGGGAAAGGGGCAAAAAAATAAAACCGTCCTGTAAACGAAATTGTCAAAAATGACATCTGTAAGAGCCCTATCCAATTACCAGGAGGTACTCACGAAAGTCCTGGAGAAGCAATTTGGCATGCAATCCCAGCCGCGACTGCTACATTCTCAAAAAGCGGGTCTTAAAATTTTTTCAGAGTCAAAATCTCTGAAGCCGGCTCGCATCTTTTCTTCACAGAGCATCTTTGAATTTGCAGCTGATGGTTTGGCGCTTGGAATCTCCGGTCCTGATTGGCTGCAAGGTTTCTTATGGGTTTCAGTGTTTCATTCACAAACCTCTACAGCCTATCAGCGTGTGGGAATTATCCTGCCAACCAATCACCGATTTGCCGGTATTCTAAAGTCGGATGGGTACCTTTTTTGATTCTGCTAAGGGGCATGTGCCAACCAGGCACCTCTGCCTCTTAGCATATTGATCCCACCCGCTGTCCAGGCTCCGCAGAGTCTGGGGTTGTGCAAATGGTTGCCGGATAGCCCTTTTTTAGCCCAGGACGGAGGTACTCAAGTATAACTACAGTACCCCTCCTGCCCCAAAACCTTGGTATCCCTGAGGCTTTCAAGTCCGGACTCCGCATAGACCCATAGGCACCAAGCTTGGTATTCATCTGGTCCCTCAGAACCCAGGACTCGGAAATCCCACAGTTCATTGACAGGTTATCAGTGCATATACATATTAAACATACTGTTCCCTGTATCTTGTGTGATGAAAATGTGTAAGTTCTGGTTCTGGTGTCAGGGATGGAATAAGGGGATATACTGCCTACACTCACTAGCCTCATCCCTACCACACTATAGAAATGACTTAAAACGTTTACACACAAAAACCACTCACAGCTTCCTCCTATGGCTGGAGCATCTCCTGAACCCATATTCAAGGTTCAGCGTACCTGGGCACGAACCTGGGCATCCCCACCTTATATTAGGGACCCCTGTATGTTGCAGGAATACATTAACCACTTCATGCCCCGTATACCTGGTCTGGATCATGCTGCAGCAGGAATCCTGGTGGTGAGTCGCAATAACTTTTTCAGGCTAGGAGTTTGCCCAGCACAATATGCTTTGATATATCCGAGAATCTTATTTGATTCCCGGATACACCGTTGGGGTATCCTGTAACATTGGAACCCTGCAACATTGCCACATTCTGTAATGACTTTCTCTGGCAAACCCACCCTGAAACTTAAAGCCTAGAAATCCCCTGGTCTCAGCACCCCGAGAAATGAAAAACACAAAAATCTTTAATGTCGCATAATTTGCACACAGTCAAAGCAATGCATTTCTGACATCCAGGTCCAAGACCTGACACTCTAGGACCTCAATACATGGATCAGGAGTAACCAAGTGGGCTTAACCTTTATTAGTGAGCATGGTTACCCCTTCACTGTCACACCTTTTCCCTCAAGATGAAGATGTTGTTACAAGCGCCTCGTCCGGAGGTTTAACTGGCTTGACATTTCTTGAGGCTGGTGACTCACTGGGACTGTCCTGGCGTAAAAGTCCATATGCATTTCCATGTCCACTGCCTTTCTTGTGCTGAATGGAAAAATAAAAGTCTTGCAGGGCAAGACTCCAACGAAAGAGCTTGCCATTTTCCCCAGACACCCTTTGTAGCCAACTCAAAGGGTTGTGATCAGTGATCACTCTGAAGGTCCGGCCATACAGATAGGGCTGAAGTTTGCCTAAAGTCCACACAATGGCCAAACACTCTTTTTCAATTGTGGCATAAGCCAGTTCCCTGGGCAGCAACTTTCTGCTCAGGAACACCATAGGATGCCCTCCTCCCCCACTTGACTGAGGACAGTACCAATACCATAGTCCGAGACATCGGTCTGTACAAAAACTTTTTTGAAAAGTGTGGGTCAGCCAGCATGGGTGCACTGTCCAGCGCTGTCTTGAGTGCCTGAAACGCTGTTACACAGGCAGGAGACCAGGCTACCAGAACTGGGATTCGCTTCTGTGTCATGTCTGTCAGGGGTTTAGCCCCGGCGCTGTACTGGGGAACAAACATCCTTAGTAACCAGCGGTGCCTAAAAAAGCCATAATCTGCTTCTTAGTCTAGGGGACGGGCTACTGCACTATAGCCTCAACATTAGATGGTTTAGGCTTGAGGTGCCCTCCACCCACCCTCTGCTCTACGTACAAGACTTCTGCCATACCTACTGAAAAAGAAAGACTTTTCTCTGGTCAGGACTGTACGAACATACTCAACCCGGGGAGAATTTGGCCAACGCCCTGTGTTTACGAAGTCCCAGCAAACAGACACAACGAGCACTCGGAGAAATGAAGATTTCAGACACAAAAGCAGTTCATCTTCTTCAGTTCTAATTTTATTAAGGCTGGAAGCAGCTTTTATAGGTATTCACAAAGGTGTTTCTGGTTCAGAACAAACTACAATCGTCAGCATTATTTCTGGTAAAAACAAGAATATGGGTTACTTGTCGCTTCTAGCTTACCATCTGCAAAAGAAGACTTTGTCTATGTTTATCTAGCTGGGGCCTTTAGCTGTGGTTTGTTTACTTAACAATCATCTCAAAAGAAAAGATAAGGATTCTTGCTGAGTACAAAAACAGGTTCACAGTTCAGTCTTCTAAAAAGGCTAAATTGAAACTGGAACTTACAGCAACACAAAATGGAAGACAGACACATGAAGGACAGATTAATCATTTTAACCCTTTCAATTCCCTCCTTTTGTTTTCTAAAGAACAATCACTTCAGGCCTGGCCCTTTATCCCTCATACCCCACTCAGGAGAGGAAAAACTCATAAAAAGAAACCTCCAAAGGACCATGTGGGTATTGAGGACCAATCCCTTATTGGTCATCATGCTGGATAATCAGTGATGAATAAATGGGCAGCTTCTGATCAGTGACAAGCATACTTTTGTTAGAGGGGGGTTTGATACATACATAGATATGGAGGTAGAAGCGGGTTTGGATACACTGTTACACATAGATCTGGGTATACATGTGGCAAGTTGGAAACTTGCATAAAAACCAGTAGGGGTCCAACTATTGCTATTTTACCATACAATATTGCAATAACGTTGCTCTAATTTGTTGCTTTTTGCTGCAAAGCCTTAAATTAGCATCTTTAGTATTGTTAAAAGCAGCGTCTATATCTACCACCAAAAGATCAAATTTTTGCATATAAATCATATATTCTTAAAAAGGGTATTTAACCTCCCGCAACTCTCTTAGCTGAGCTATTTTTAAAGGTTAATGCCCTTCAATTTCGTATTTTTTCTTAAGTAGGATGGACATATTTGAAAAGCGGGCAAATTCTATTTCTGAGAATAAGTGGGGGTTGGTGGGGGTTAATATCTTCTAGGAGAAACTGCACAACACCATACATCTTACATACTACATTTACTCAAAATATCGGAACAGACAAAATGGCTGCCATGGTCAAAATGGTTGAATTGTGATCCTTTCCTTGTGGTTGACATACGCCCCTGGGTGACCTCCCCACCTTCCTCACATCCAATCTTCTCAGCCCCCTCTTACCCTCTTATGAGCAAACTTTTTATGCTGAGCCCCCCTTTTCATCCATGAAATTTCTCGGGTCCCCCTGTCTGTTGTAATCAATCACAAGAAAAAAATAAACCTTTATTAAATGGTATACAATGTAAATACAAAAACAGCTCAGCCTCATTATAGCGTGATCCTCGGGGGCCACCCGATCCGACCGCGCTATAACCGGGGTCGCGCTAATTTTAAAAAAAAATGGCTGCCGTGCGCCCGATCGGAAGGATGGGGGAAGAGGTGGAGTGAGGCGCTGGCAGCCACCGTACTTCCCCCCGCATTCCCATTGCACTTCCCCCAGCAGCCTCACTTCTACCAGCACCGATTTCCCCCCACCCTCGAATCCCAGCCCGGCACTGATTCCCACCCGCCCGCCCGCCAGCAGCCCCGTACCCCAGCCTGGCACCGATCCCCCCAGCCAGCACCAAGCACCCCTGCCTGGCACAATCCCCCACCCCCAGCCCGCAGCCCCGCACCCCAGCCCGGCACCGATCCCCCAGCCCGTACCAATCACCCCCCCCCCAAGCCCTGATCCCCGCAGGCAGCCCCACGATGCTCCAACAGCTGACACCAGAGGTAGAGGGCTAGGGGGCTGCAAGTGTGCTGTGTGTGCAGTGTGCTGTGAGTGTGTGCAGTGAGTCTGTGCTGTGAGTGTGTGTTGTGTGTGTGCAGTGTGCGCAGTGTGCTGTGAGTGTGGGCAGTGTGTGCAGTGTGCTGTGAGTTTGTGCAGTGTGCTGTGAGTGTGTGCAGTGTGCTGAGGATTTGTGTGCAGTGTGCTGTGTGTGTGCTGTGTCTTCAGAGTGCTGTGAGTGTGTGCAGTCTGTGCTGTGAGTGTGTGCAGTGTGTTGTGAGTGTGTGCGCAAAAAATCACATACACTCAATCACAACCAACACAACCACAACCAACACAGGCACAACACACACTCAATCACACCACACACACACACACACACACAACACAAAATAATAAGTCCTAGATTTCACCTGTGGGGGGGGAAGGGAGTACTACTGTAAGCCTGCTCCTCCTGTCCCCCATGCTGCGGAAAACTGGGATGGGTAACACAGGAGGAGACACAGACAGAGCAGAGAAGCAGCCTCAGCACGGAGCTTCTGGCCGCCCGTGCACAGCTCTGCCAACCCCCAGGATTCCCCGCACGCAGCCCGTGCCCCCCTAAATTATCTTGCGCCCCCCAAGGGGGCGCGCCCCCCAGTTAGCGCACCGCTGCCTTAAGAGACAGTCTATTTAAGGAACGGTTAACCATGTCATAGTCTTTCTGGACCAAGAAGTGGTCCTATAGTGCATAACTTGATAACAAATGTCACTGCCGGCCATTATGTTAGCCAGGTTGATTTCTCCTTCTGGTGCTGAATCCATTTCCGGGGGACTGCTGACGTTGTCATCACTGAGCAAGGGTGGGGGTGTAACGTACTTCTGGATCAAAGTTTCACTGCGCATGACACATACATACTGAGCAACGATGAGTACTGTCAACACATAACAGAGCATTCACAAGCTTCGCTCCCAGCAAAAACAATCCAACCACCAAGTACCAACAGATCCCATCCCTCATCTCTACTTTTAATCGCTGGAACCACTTTTCCCAAATAATATTACCTGGTCTTTGTTTACCAGGATTCCATTATATGACAAAAGAGTGTGCATATATGCTATACACAGGGCCATAAAAACAAAATAAATATTACTAAACAAACTATACCTGTTACTACCCTATCATCTTCATGTCTGCACTACTTACACAAACCTAATAGAATATACATTGTAATTAAAAATAATAAAACCTGTAAAGAAAAAAAGGTTACAGAAGCAATCTTGAAAGAGTGGAGCCCCTTCAATTTTCCCTGTGCTGCAGAGATTCACTCCAAGAATATATAAAGTCCATTAGATCAGCAACATGATATCAGACCATAAGAGGTCAATGTTCGTGGTAGAGAACAGCTGAGTCTGCTGACTCTCCCCTAGTGTGAGAGCAGCCTGGCGGCATACAGAAGGGTGACCAAGCTGATTTTGCAACCTGCTATGGACCCCTCAGATGTATTATATTGCGCACTAAAAGTGGCTGATCCCCTGGGGTGCTTAGAAATAAGAAATGACATACTTAGTTCTTTTTCTGGTCTGTTCAAGTTGGCGTGCTCCAGGCTGTTTCAGCAATAAAGTAGCAAGGCATCCTCTCAGTAAAGAAAGTGATCAGCGGGCACTGCTTGGAAAAAATGGCAAAAAGGCTGGACTGTGCAAAAAATATATATAAGCCTTTATTGATTCATGGCAAACATGGATAAAAAAGGGGAGAAGGAGTCCCCCCACAGCTGAGAAGAAGCTTCAGAAGAAGAAGCGTAAGCTTCGAAACGCGTTGGATAAGTTTTTTATAGCCCTAGAAATATATCTCCACAGTCTGTGTGGTAATATCTGCTCTGGACTGATTTCATGCCAAAGCTGCACTCGGCAAATTGCAGTAAAGCCACCATCACGCTTTACGCCTCAACCTCCCTTTGCGGCCAGTCGCAAAACCCCGCGGGACACGTGACCCACTAGCACACTGCTCCGTAGCATAGTGGCGGTCGGAGGCAGATCCTAGCCGCGAGCGGCGGTGACGGCAGCGAGTGGGGAAGGATATCGATCGGAAGGCAGCAGTGCGGCAGAGATCCCATGCTACAGCTGTGACAGACGGTT
This sequence comes from Ascaphus truei, assembly GCF_040206685.1. NCBI lineage: Eukaryota > Metazoa > Chordata > Amphibia > Anura > Ascaphidae > Ascaphus > Ascaphus truei. The sequence continues at coordinate 196,262,434 of NC_134487.1, read as the reverse complement.
CTGGATGCTGTGAGAGAGACCATCTGAGACCTGGAAGTGGCAGTGCGGCGTGTGGTAAACTCATGTATTGTACATGAAATGTCTATTACCAACTAATCTGATGTACGCAGATATTATACCCTAATTAATATACACCTATATTTTTACAAACTTCACTATGTGCGTTTGCGCTTTTGTTTATTTGGATGATGTTGCTTCATCTAATTGGAAGGACTGCACCTGGACATGAGACACTCAAACAATTGCATTAGTTTTACACAATAGATGCTGATTAAACCATCTGTTAGAGCATAATCATACAACATTAAGTCTACAAGGTACTTGGGGTGACCATTGGTCTACCCATGAGAAAAGTTTTTTCTGATAAACAAGACAGCAATAATACACCTCCTTTTGTTCACATCTTATTACATGTGAACAATATCTCACAAAGGATAACAGCATAGAAACCTAATTCTGCTATATTCTTCTGACAGAAACCTTTAAAAAACACAATAACATCTGGTTCGCTGAGAGAACAACTTGTAGCATAAAAAATTATAAACACACAATATATTTCTACATACGCATGCTACCTGCCTTTACTCTTGCAGACTTCCTTCACTACAAATTTATGCTATCCTGCTTCAACTCTGCCCTCTCTCAAGTTAAACAAACTATTTTCCTTCATTAATCAACATGCACAAATCTAACCCACACTTAATACTGGGCACATGAAATATAGAACTGGGCCCCCTGCACCTGCACTTACCAGAATTCCCTCCTACTGTCTCTGTACATTCTCCCTACCTACCAATTAGATTGTAAGCTCCTCTTTCTTAATGCCACCTTTATGTCTGAATCACGTGATTCCCATGACCTGCGACTTACGCCACCTGTTACCTTCATAATTACCACGCGCATTACCACTGTGAAGCGCTATATAGATAGAGACATACATACAATATAATATATATTTCAAACAGTGCGTGTGAGATTTTACCAGCATTTTCGCACTATTTTTTTTAAAAATATTCCCAAACATATCCTAATCAGAACAAATAAAATTGAAATGTATTTACTAGTTACACACAAACAAGACACAGAACACAGACACAAAACAAACAGAATTTCACATTTCTCTCATACACATCCAACCAACTTTTACAAAAATAACAAGAAAACACATATTTCTCACCTATGCTAATAAATACTGCACCGACACACTTTATTCGAGCAAATACCCAGTATGTACCTGGCAGATACCTGGAATGCGCCGCTCCTCACCTCTGACAAGCCCCGTTGTGTTTGCCTTCCCAGCCTGGGTTCATGCCTGGCTGACGGGCGGCTGATCTGTTAAATGATAATGATTAGGATTTAATAGGCTGCAATGCTTCGCGTGTCTACCAGATGGCATAAATTCATGAATTGTAATGCAGTATATATATATATACTGTGCAGTATTGCAGCCAGCGGGAATAAAATGCTTCAATCCCTGCCTGGAAAATACCTCAGTGCACTCGGGCAGAAAACAGTCACAAACCTCAATACACCCGGGTATACCCAAATTCGTGGGACTAGCCGAGCTCGAATAAAGTGTGTCGCCAGTGTAAGAAACCAAAAACAGTTTGATCTTGTAAACTAAATTAATAAAAATGTCCTTCTCTGTCCCCATATTATAACGAACTTTTAAAACTAATTTGAAAATACTGCCCGTTATTTTTGTGTAACGTGTTCACCTAATTTTGCCTGTGGAAATTTAGAGGGAAAGAATGTAATTTCTGGTTAAGGAAACAAATTGCCTGGCCAGCACGATAAGTATCCTTATTTTTACAGTGACTGGACTGATAATAGTAATAATGGTAAAGATCAAATGATCTTTTCCGAATTTGTCCTTTTCTTTATCCTCCTTTCTCTCCACGGGCACCCAAACTCTCCTCTGCCCAGTGTTAATTAGTTTGTGTTGTAGTGGGGGTGTACACCTTTTAAGATCAAACGTCAACGTGAGCAATTAATTATATTTTTAATATAGAAACACTTGCAAGCTCCTGGATAGTAATTTTGTATACATCTGTAACCCATATTCCCCCCCCCCCCCAGACACAGATGCCATATCTAGGGTGTAGTGAGGGCTGGCTACATGTGCTTTGGTGGTGCGTACCTGCCGGCCTGAGCTTCCCGCGGTGATGTGGGGGACACAGGACCAGGCTTCTGGGGTAAGTGCCTCCATTCTCTTAGTGATGCAGCGCCTCCATCCTCTATAACTTCCCAGGGATGTGGGGTAGGACCCTTGTAGAAGAATAACCCTGGTGAATGCTCCAGAATCACACAGTCTTATGTAAAATCAGCAGTGTCTTTATTCTCTTATCAGGCACACAGCAGCAGCAGTACACAACAGGTTATATGCCCAAGGCACTCCAAAGGTACACCAGACCTCCTCCTCCTCTCCTCTCCTCCAGACTGTACTCCTTCAGGATGGTCTGTGGGGGGCCTCAATACCCCCAATGCCCACCTCAGAGGGTATCCTCTGGGTGGGGGTAGATTCTCCCCCTCACCCCCTCAGTAGGGTGAGGGGCATTGGTCCACTCTAGCTCTGCTCACTCTCCAAACTCATAGGACCGTAGCCTCTCTCTTCTGGTCCCAGGGCAGAACTTCTCTCCTCCAACTCCCACATACAAAAGCCCATGTCCTCACAGGAACTGGCTACTAAATAGTCAGCCCCACCCCTCATGATGTCAGCAGGACCTCCCCTCTGTCTCATGCCTGCAGCAGAGTCAAGGGCCTGCATCTATCACTCAAGGCAGGGCGTGAAGGGGGAAAACCCATGATTACTACTGGCGCCTGCCCTTAACAGGACTTACCACAGTAGGAGAAAGATATATAGCCCGTTCTGTTTACAGGGGGCTACACTCTCCCTCTGGTGGAATCCAATGGACCCCACTTGAACCTAACTTTAGCAGTACCATCCTGCGGCGAACAAACCTGGGAAACAAAACACATTATGGCAGTTTTTTAAGCATAACATATACCACATGAGGTAGTATCACGAAAACCCGCTTACTCCCAACGGGGAGAACCCTAATAATAATCGGATCAGGTTTCCTTACTTTTCTTCCATTGTGGTCCGTAATGGTCACAAAGAAGGACTGTACCGACCCATGCTCTGGCCGATATATTACACTGTGCCTGTATATGCACCGTCCTATACTCCAGATCCTGACCAACTCACTGATCCGGTCCTCATTATGGTAACCTGCCAAACCAACTTTTGTCCTCAAATATTTTTGTACGGCTTCTCGGAGCCAACTGTCTCTTTGCTCCTCAATCTCCTGTTTTATAGGCTCAGGCAAATAGGGGTATTCGTACCCATGGGACTATCTGTACCTAGCCACTATGGCTCTGTCTGCTCTGCTCAACTTCGTGAGTTTCTTATGGCGACCCGTCCTGCTTAGCAGTACCCAGAACTCTGGTTCTGTAGGGGCAATGTCATCGTACAAAATACTGGGCCTCCTGGGCAGAATTAGTTTCTGATCTATCTCCCGATACCTGTGGTCTATTTCGTCCACCACCTCCTGAGGAGTATAGGCACCTTCCGCCCACCAATTATCAACTATGTTGTTACAGATGAGTAAAACCTGGTGCAGTCCATACCTTCGTGGTACCCAGTGAATAAGGGTGCCCACCACTTGTCACGGTGCTCGTACTCTGATAAGGGGCTAGTGTTCTCTACCTCTGACTCTGTTTGGGATGAGACACCGGATGTCCCCACCTCTGTAGAGCGCGAGCAATCTCTCCTCCCTTTGGCGTTGATATACACGGTAGGGTTCATCTTGTGAACCACCTCACTGACAGACCCAGCCTCTGCTGGAGTGTGGGACCCTCGGGCCCTCCCTCTAGCTGTAGGAGAAAAAGGCACAGGGTTAGGCACACGTATCACATTGGCACATGGTATTTCCCCATCAGACCCCTCATCGCTCACTTCCCAGTCCCGCACATCTCTGGAATATTTGGGGTACTTGCTCAATTTATCCCCGCTGGGTCCCGGTGACAACACTCGTGACGGGGCAGGGGCAGTGGCCGGGGCGATGGAGCTAGGGGTTGGGGCTGGGGCAATGTTCAAGTCAGTGTCCAACAAGCGGGTAATACCGCGACCAGCGGGCGCTTTCTTGGTTGCTTTCTCCGCCATGCTCCAGACGGAAGGTGTCTGGACTCGTCTGCTCCTCTTTATTACCGCTGGGGTGGTTCGCTGGTAGGCGCATCGCCACCGATGGTACGCCAACCTTTTCCTCCGAGGACATCACTATCGGATCCTCCGCAAGGGAGTCACCAGGTTCTTGGGCGATACCGCCAGTGGGTATTGGTACGAAACGGGCTCGCTCCGGTACCTCCACTGCGGTCGTGCTCTTCTCCGCCGACGGTTCTCTCGGCTCTGTAGCTGGCTGGGCCTTGGTTCTTCCCGCATGGTTGAAACGGGGAACTAGGGCAGCCTTGTCTTTTGTCTCCGCCACCTCCGTTAGTGTTCCCGGAGAGGCACCCCGCGGGGTCTCGATCAGTGGCCATGGCTCGTTAGGCCACAGGTAGTACGTGCCGCATTGAGGGCATCGTGCCTTAGTGCTTGGGACCACTCCGGGTATCCCACAGTGGATGTACAGACACCGGAGGTATTCGTGGCCCTCCGCCTCCACTACCAGTAAGCCGGTACCACTACCAGTGGCCCTCCGGCTCCACTACCGGGAGCTGGTAAATCGTGGTGCTCAGTTTTGACATTTTTAGCTCAGGGGTGGAACAGTTCAATGTTTCAGCTCCTTGCTCCTCGAATGTCAGGCAGAAGTGAAGCTCCTCACTCTCGCTTCCTGTCCCTCCCTTTGCTGGGGAAGGCTCTCCTGATTGGCTCTCCTTGTGCCCCCTCCCTCTGGTGGAAACAAGAGGCGGGGCACTCCTTCTTCCAGTGTGACGTGGCCTGGTTTGTTGGCCTCCACTTGCTCCTTAACACTCCCTGATGCTCTCTGCATGCTTTCTGACTGTGCCCACTGATATGAGGTGGCATACCCCAGGCTAGGCAGAACTCCTTCTCTGTGCACTGTACTCGGTGACTGTTCCTGCAAGTGCTCTGTGGTGCGTTTTATGTGGGTGCTGGCTAGTGTACCAGGCATCTCCCTAAGTACGGCCGTCCCTACTTTTGGCCACTCATAGTGCGGGCCCTGGGCCATGGTCCCTCGACAAATTAACAGACTAACCCCCCCAGTTGCCTCACACTATCTGCCTCAAGGAACAAGAACAGCTATAGCTAGGCACCCATCTTACGACACCCTATTAGGGAACCCAGGGCGTACTGTGTGGGAGTCTCCGCTCCCCTGACCTCCCCTGGTATGACATGCCCTACTTTCTCCAGCACTTGCACGGAGAGTGCACTTCACTCTTCCCGTTCTGCTTTGCTGAAAGCCTGTCCTGTTTCTGATCTCAGCAGCTCGCCTCCAATTGTAACCCATATCCCCCCCCCCCCCCAGCCACAGATGCCATATCTAGGGTGTAGTGAGGGCTGGCTACATGTGCTTTGGTGGTGCGTACCTGCCGGTAACAGGAGGGCCTGAGCTTCCCGCAGTGATGTGGGGGACACAGGGCCAGGCTTCTGGGATAAGTGCCTCCATTCTCTTAGTGATGCAGCGCCTCCATCCTCTATAACTTCCCAGGGATGTGGGGTAGGACCCTTATAGAAGAATAACCCTGGTCCCAGGGTGAATGCTCCAGAATCACACAGTCTTATGTAAAATCAGCAGTGTCTTTATTCTCTTATCAGGCACACAGCAGCAGCAGTACACGACAGGTTATATGCCCAAGGCACTCCAAAGGTACACCAGACCTCCTCCTCCTCTCCTCCAGACTGTACTCCTGCAGGATGGTCTGTGGGGGGCCTCAATACCCCCAATGCCCACCTCATAGGGTATCCTCTGGGTGGGGGAAGATTCTCCCCCTCACCCCCTCAGTAGGGTGAGGGTCATTGGTCCACTCTAGCTCTGCTCACTCTCCAAACTCATAGGACCGTAGCCTCTCTCTTCTGGTCCCAGGGCAGAACTTCTCTCCTCCAACTCCCACATACAAAAGCCCACGTCCTCACAGGAACTGGCTACTAAATAGAGTCAGCCCCACCCCTCATGATGTCAGCAGGACCTCCCCTCTGTCTCATGCCTGCAGCAGAGTCAGGGGCCTTCATCTATCACTCAAGGCAGGGCGTGAAGGGGGAAAACCCAAGATTACTACTGGTGCCTGCCCTTAACAGGACTTACCACAGTAGGAGAAAGATATATAGCCCGTTCTGTTTACAGGGGGCAACACATACAATAAACCGACATTCCTATTATTCAATGCACATACAGTAAGACTTTCACATGGATAGGATTCACTCAGGTTCTTACAAACACACACACAGGGATTATTCATACAATCAACCTTTTTTACCATATTCATGCCTGAAAATCTAATAGAACATTCTCAGAGAAAAAAAAACCTATACCTACTGATATGTTCCTTGCTGAGAGTTTGCAATACATAAAACTCCCTAAACTTTTCTATCCAGATGGGAAAATATTATTAATGCAAATCAATATACATTCATACTCTGTTAATCTGGCACAAATAATTTGGGTTGCATGTCTTAAAATTAAATTGGAAAAATTACATTTTCTCTTTATCTCTTTTTGATTGACTTTCTGACACGTACTAATAATACTTTAACCAAAAGAAAACCATCCCTGCAACTTGTCCTATTGTTTCAACTTTCTAATTCCTTATCTTACTTGTACATAACCTCCATTCTCCGTCTCTTGTCACTATTTTCATACCTTCAATCAACATTCCTACAACTTTCCTGTGTAGCAATCACTGAAGAGAAAAAAGGTGGGGGCTAGCTTAGTGCTGCTTATACATGCAGACAACTGTAAGAGGGGCAGAGATTACTTTTACATATTTAGATACAGTCCCTTCATTTTCATCAACCGCCTAGATTTCTGCTGTGCCTGGGTGTTAACTGAGGGACCTGCATATCCCTGTGTCATACTGTATTTGTCCTCTGACCGTTTCCCTGTCCCATGAACAGTTCCTGGCAGGGGTTAATTCCTGCCTAATTATCCGTTTCCTCCCCATCCCTTAAGATCTGCGTAAAAGGCATTTCAATAGAGTCCCAAAAACTAAAATAAAAAATCGGGAAGGTAATAATGAACAGTGTAATGTGTCCTTTATTACAAATTTTAATTCTATGACACCTAAGATAGAAGACATTGTTAAAAAAACATTGGGCTATACTATCTAATGACCCAATCCTGGGGATTTATATCTCAAAAAATCCTAAATTCATTTACAGAAAGGCAAGAAATCTGAAGAGTGTCCTATCTCTTAGTGACATTAATGCTAGTGACAATAGGCCAGGTGGGAATATGTGTCTAAGAAATAAACCTATGGGGAATTTCCAGTGTGGGAAATGTTCGGTGTGTAAACATCTTCACACAGATAAAAAATCATTCAAGTCAAACTCCACTGGGGAGGAATTTGATATTATGGATTTTGTTTACTGTAATTCGGACCATGTAGTGTACATGATAGAATGTCCCTGCGGGTCACAATATGTGGGCTGCACTTATCGTAGTCTCAAATTGCGTATTCAAGAGCATATACGCAATATAAAAAATGGTTTTGTTAAACATAGCCTCTCCAGGCATTATGCACTGCATCATAATAAGGACCCTACCTCACTCCTATTTAAGGGTATTAGATATGTCCCAAGAAATAGAAGGGGTGATGATAGGCTCAAAGAATTGTCTATGCAGGAGACCTTCTGGATACATACAGTAGGCTCACCACCTTGTATCCGGGAGGTCTCAATGAGGATATTGACATTTGGTCTCTGTATTAATTGAAGTGGTGATGTACCAAATTCCTTTGCCCTTTATAATCTGATACTAATAATTAGTTACCCATGTGTATCTATGACATATCATTCATCCATTTGGATGTGATTTTTTTTAGATCTTGTGTTCTCTGCTTTTGTGCTTTGTTTTATACTTTTTTAGGAATTCTAATTAATATGTATTAATGTATTATTTTAAGTGTATGATTTTAATATATATTTCTTTTCCATTCCAGCCATTCAGCATTATTCCTCTCTTTTTGAGTGCTAGATTCGGCTTTATAATTATTTAAATTATTTGATTAAAGCTTGTGTACAACTTATGTAATGTTTAATTCATATATTAATTGTTTGAATGGTGTATACATCAAGCGAGGGCGATTAGTTGTTGATCCCTCCCCGCTCCTCTCTCATTGGTTGGAGGACTCAAGCCATGGACCAATCGGGGGTGAGCGTGGGGTATTTCAACATTGCGAGTTTCAATGCTTATTATTCCCTAATGAAGAAACCTTTGCGGTTTCAAAACTCGTTGGAATAGTTTCGATCTAGCTATTCAAGTGGACTGCACACCCTGAAGCTTATCAGCATTCTGTACCATCGTCCTGTAAGGAGATTGTTACGCATGATAAACGCCGTCGCGGGAGAGTGACGTCACGGGCAGTGAGAAGGAGAGACGAGCGGCTGCAGACACATAGTGTATTATTGCTAACACTCCCGCAAACGGAACTCATGTGAACAAATTGACACTGCCTAATGACACCAGAGACATCTTCCAAGATCAGGAGGCACTTACCTGTGACGATTCCAGATGACATCTTGCTGGAGACACCTGGTTGGCGCTCGGGTAACAACCCTTGACATGCTGTTATAATGCAATTTTGATGTACGCTTAATACTTACCAGTTTCACCTATTTTTACAATATAATTTTTAATGCACTATGATCTTTGTGCGCTGTGTTTTTTTTCTTTTTCTGTATTAGCTCCAGGGGGTGTTTGAGCCACCCCCATTTCCACAGCTGCAGATGCTCCTTCCTAATTATTTGTAGGATAACGTAATATATATTTTTTATATTTTTTCACCTCATTTCACTTGGGTATAAAGAGATAGATTTTAGACGCACTTCATCCACTTTGTTTCCCCTATTTCAATAGTGTGGTCTAGGGCCGTGGTGCACAAACTAGGGGGCGCAAGATTATTTAGGGGTGGCGCATGCGGCGTGCAGCAAAACCTGGTGTGCGTGAGCCGGCAGGCACTGTGCGTAGGAGGCGAAATATCTGTGCGCGGGCGGACAAGTAGATGTGCACGGGTGACCATGAAGATATGCGCGGCCGGCCGAACAGGATAGTGCAGGTGGTGGCCACGTGAGGGTGTGTATGCATGCGCTGGGGCTTCGGAGATAAAGGGGAGGAGCACGACCCGGCGCTGTGATGTTAAACGCCCCTCCTTCTGGTGTCTGCCCTGCAATAGCGCTGTGTTCCTGCTCTTCTCTGCTGGCAACCTGGTTCGCTGTGATCCTCTGCAAGTGAAAGGGTACACTGCCACTATATCAATCAATCATACTATGAATGTACAGAAATAATGTTTAAAAAACACAACATTGAAAATAGAAAAAAATAATAATAAATAATACTGTAGATAGTAGTGTAGATGACACTGGGGACAGCAAGCCAAAGAGCAGGAAAATAAGGAAGGGGAAGGGAAAAAATGGGTGGGGGAGAGGGAAGGGAGGTAGCAAAGAGGTGGATGAATACACCCCCTCAAAAGGATTGCTTTTCTGCACGTACGCTCTCCCAAGCTTGGTGCTTGGGGAGACAAACAAAATTTTCTTTGAAGTGCGCTCAGCAGCAGTCAATGCGCACACACGCGCACACACACACAAAAAAAGCCCCGATCCACGCCCCCCTGCTTGTGCTTGCAAAATTATGCAAGACACCCTGTGCTCATGCTTGGAGAGTTGGTGGTCACCTCTCTCAGCGGCAGCGTGGACGCAGCCTAATTTTGCAAGCTGAAGCTGTTGAAATATGTAAGTATTTAGACATATTTGTATTTACATTGTATATCGTTTAATAATGGTTATTTTTTTCATGTAATTTTGATTACCTCAGGCAGGGGGGGCCCGAGAAATGTCATGGATTAAAAGGGGGGGGGTCGGTATAAAAAGTTTGCTCACCCCTGGTCTAGGGGGCTGTAATAATTGTCCTGATACCATAGGGGCAGGGGATAGATATATATTTTGAGAGTGGTAAAAATTTCAGTTGGCAACACCATATAAAGGAAATTTATCTTAACAACATACAATAAGGTTAACAAAAAGAGCAAAATGTTGAAAAATAAAAGAAAACTTAATAAAAAATCTCTCTCTCTCTCTCTCTCTCTCTCTCTTATCCAACTGAGAACGTAACTCAGGCGTACACTGTAAATGGGGACTCGAACACCCACTTTACAACCTGGGACTTACAGTAAACCCACCTAACAATTAGGGTTGCCAGGTGTCAGGTATTGAACTGGACTGTCCTGTATTTGGATACTCTGTCCAGTAAAAATGAGAGGTACTGTAATACTGGACATGTATGTGTCCGGTATTTTCCTCCCTGGACATAGTGACCTGATGCAACTTTCATCATTAAGTCCAGTATTTTTGGAGAAGCCGCCTGGCAACCCCATTAACAATCTGGGACTTAAACCCACTTATGCCTGTCCTATCCATGAATAGATTCTCAGAGGGAAGGTGAGACTCCAAAAATTAGAATGTATTCACCTTTCCCAGTGTGAATTCCACATCTGGCACCAATTGAAAAAGAAAGACTTTTCTCTGGTCAGGACTGCATGAACATACTCAACCCGGGGAGAATTTGGCCAACGCCCTGAGTTTACGAAGTCCCAGCAAACAGACACAATGAGCGCTTTGAAGAAATGAAGATTTCAGACACAAAAACAGTTCATCTTCTTCACTTCTAATTTTATTAAGGCTGCAAGCAGCTTTTTTAGGTATTCACAAAGATGTTTCTGGTTCAGAACAAAGTACAATCATCAGCATTATTTCTGGTAAAAACAAGATTAAGGGTTACTGTATGTGTCGCTTCTAGCTTACCATCTGCAAAAGAAGTCTTTGTCTATGTTTACCTAGCTGGGCTCTTTAGCTGTGGTTTGTTTAGATAACAAACATCTCAAAAGAAAAGATAAGGATTCTTGCTGAGTACAAAAACAGGTTCAAAGTTCTGTCTTCTAAAAAGGCTAAGTTGAAACTGGAACTTACAGCAACACAAAATGGAAGACAGACACATGAAGGACAGATTAATCATTTTAACCCTTTCACCTACTAAACACTTGGTGGGTTTCAATGTGAGCCCTGCTTCCCTACTTCTGCTCAGCACAACTGCTACATGAACTAGGCGACTGTCCCATGACCCGCTAAACACTGCAACGTCATCCGGTTATGCCCTTGCAAAACACTGCATCCCTTCCAGTAACCTATTGACCAGGCGTTAGAAGGTAGCCGGGGCATTCTTCATCCACAATGGCATCACTAAAAATTCATAGAGGCCACTTGGAGTAATGAATGCTGACTTCTCCCTGCCACCTGGGTCAGCGGGATCTGCCAATAACCTCGGGACAGATAAATGGTAGTCAGATATCTGTCCCCCAAGAGCTCATCTAACAGCGCATCCATGCAGGACATGGGATAAGGATCTGACACTGTTTCCGCATTGACTTGCCTGTAGTCCACACAGAACTGGGTGGTCCCATCCTTCTTAGGCCTAAGGACTACCAGACAAGCTCAAGAGCTCTGGGATGGTACAATTACCCCTAGATACAGCATCTCCTCCACTTCCCTATCTATACTGCCCTTCATCTCTGCTGATTCTCGATAGGCATGCTTTTGCAGAAGTCGCAGATCACCGGTAAGCACTGGGTGATCTATAATATGTGTTCTGCCCGGCTTGTCTGTGAACAGAACACTATACTGCTCAAGCATAGCCATCACCTGTACCTTCTGCTTTGAGCTGAGCTGGAACCCTATCACTACCTTCTCTACTGTGCCCCCCTGTGTAGATTCCCCACGAGGTCAGGCAGAGCATTGCTCGCAGGGTTCCCCATCGGTGGGCTGCAAACAGCCAGCACTGATGCCACACTCGGTGCAAAATACTCTTTAAGCATATTGATGAGATACAGTAGGCCCTATTTCTTACTCTCTCCATTTAACTGTACAACATAGTTGCACTCATTCATCTTTCTGAGAACCGTGTAAGGTCCAGACCAGGCAGCCATTAATTTGTTATGCCGAGTGGGCTTTAGAACAAGTACTTGCTGTCCTGGGATGAATGATCTGCTATTTGCATTCTGGTCACAACAAGCTTTCTGCTTGGTCTGAGCCTCCCTGAGATTAGCCTGTTTCAACCCATAAGCATTTCTAGCTGGTCTCTGAGATCTACCATGTACTGAAGCACAGAAGCATCAGTATTGGTAGTTTCTGCTTCCTATCCCTCATGGAATAAGTCAAGAGGTCCCCGTACTCTGCGACCATCAAGCAGCTCAAAGGGGGAGAATCCGGTATATACTTGTGGTACCTCTTGATATGCAAACAGCAAGTGCTGTAGGTGAATCTCTTAGTCCTTCCCTTCAGCTTCTATAAAAGCTTGCAGCATCTGCTTCAGGGTACCATTGAACCTCTCACATAGACAGTTGGTCTGGGGATGGTAAGGGGTTCTGCGCTGGTTCTTCACCACGCACGCATCCCAGTGACACTTTAGCAATTCACACATGAATTTCGACCCTTTATCGGTTAGAATCTCACTTGGGAAACCTACTCTAGTGAAAATTGCTAACAATGCTTTTGCTACTGCCCTAGCATCGATGGTGGCAAGTGCTATAGCCTCAGAGAACCGGATGGCAAAATCCACCACCATATGTAACGTTTGCCAGTCCAACTATGTCTATAGCTACCCTCTGGAAAGGTTCCCCGATTACCGGTAATGGTTCAGGGGTGCCCTCACATGATCACCTGCCTTACCCACTCACTGGCAGGCATCACAGAAGCGGCAGAATCTGCCACAGCCCCTGATGCCCCTGGCCAGTAGTAATACTGCAACAGGCAGGCTCTCATCCGAGTGACCCCCTGATGCCCCACTAGTGGAATGGAGTGGGCTACCTGTTACAACTGTTGCCTATACTCCCTCCCACTAACTGTCACCTACCGGTCCATACCCTATCTAGACCCATCTAGACCCATAGTCATCTTCTCTCTGTGTAAGAGCCCACGGTGCCATGAGAATCGTTCTGACCAGCTGCCCAAGTTAGACTCGGACACCCAGAGCCTCATGTGCTCCAAATTGAGATCAGACCTCACCACATCCCTAAACTGTGTCCCTAATTTGGCAACCCATCCTTAGTCTCTAAGTCAGGGGTAAGGGAAACATGTAAAGAAGAAGGTAAGTCAGCACACTGTCACGACTCAGTCTGGCTTATCAGCCTTGTCTCTTCAGAGACCCCGTGAACCATTCTACCCAAATGCAGGGGGATGGCGGATCCTTCAGGGGCAACTCCTGATGACTGACTCCTGGAAATCGCTGGAGCAGGAGCCAGCTCTGCCGTAAAAATACATGTTACATGCTCCAGGTCATTACCAAGAAGGACGTCAGCATTTAACCCGGGAAATACTCCCACCTCCCTCATGCCACATCTGGCACCCCAATCAAGAAAGACCCGGGCAACCTGGATGGACCACGGTCCACCATCTGGCATGGTCACTTGCATCCCGGTGCTCGGGAGCAAATCCTCTGGCTGCACCATATCAGGTCGGACCAGGGTAACAGTGGCACTGTAGTCAAGCAAGCCAGCGGCTTGGCGATCTCCGATGGTCATTGGTTGCAGATACTTTTTCCGGTCATCATGTCCCATTTACCTAGTCTGGATCATGTTGCAGCAGGAATCCTGGCGGTGAGTCACAAACACGTTTTCAGGGTAGGAGTTTGGCCAGAGCAATATGTTTTGTTATAGCCGAAGAATCTTACTTGATTCCCGGATACATCGTTTGGGTATCCTGTAACTTTGGAACCCCACTACATACAGATGCAGCAGCCATTATTTTAAGAAATCACTGCACCGTTTTCGTTTGCGCTGCTGTACTCCACGTGGCATTTAGGCATTTGCATTTGCGCCAGCTATGCAAATCTTTTCATGAACGCATGGGAGAAAGATCAGATTTGGTCTTCCCACGGGTTCGGCGCAGACCTGGTACTCTGGCGGAGATACATTGATGACATATTATTTATCTGAAAAGGCAGTGAGGACAAACTTAAGCTGTTCATAGATTACATCAATTATAACAACCAAAAATCTCAAATTCACATCCCAATACAGCAATACATCTGTGGATTTTTTAGATGTAGCCATTTATATAGAACATAAGCAGATTAAATCAAAAACTTTTTTCAAACCCGTAGAATGTAACAACTCTCTACTACAAGATATCGCTTTCATCATAAAAAAAAGGCTGGATAACATTCCACCCGGCCAATTTAGGAGATTGAGACGGAATTGCACTGAAGATTCTGTCTTTCAAGAACAGTCTGTTATTTTAAAAAACGATTTTTAGAAAGGAAATACACTGGCGACACACTTTATTCGAGCTCGGCTAGTCCCACGAATTCGGGTATACCCGGGTGTATTGAGGTTTGTGACTGTTTTCTGCCCGAGTGCATTGAGTTATTTTCCGGCAGGGATTGAAGCATTTTATTCCCGCTGGCTGCAATACTGCACAGTATATATATATATATACTGCATTACAATTCATGAATTTATGCCATCTGGTAGACACGCGAAGCATTGCAGCCTATTAAACCCTAATCATTATCATTTAACAGATCAGCCGCCCATCAGCCAGGCATGAACCCAGGCTGGGAAGGCAAATGCAACGGGGCTTGTCAGAGGTGAGGAGCGGCGCATTCCAGGTATCTGCCAGGTACATACCGGGTATTTGCTCGAATAAAGTGTGTCGGTGCAGTATGATAGGGGGGCCATTAATAAAATGCTAAACCAAAGCATTGATTGCGAAACCGCTATGGGTCATGAGAGGCAGCTGTGCGCAGTCTCCCTTTAGCTGGAACGAGATTCCTAGGAAATTGTTGCAGAGAGGTTATCCTGCCATGTGTTCGTGTGTCCGGACAGTATTGCGTCCACACTGAGCCCCTGCTGCCACTTCTTGTGGTTAGTTTCGTTCCCCTCAATAGGGTTTGTTCTTTCTAGGAGTTATTAGACATCCTCAGTGGATGTATTTTTTTAACTCATCTAGTTGTTTACTTCACTGAAGTTATTTTTTAGTTTAGCATTTATAGGGTGTGATTTACCATACATAGTACATGCTTCATATGTGTATTTTTATGTGATTTTGTTTTGTACATTTTATTTATTGATTATTGTCTTTTGGTCACAGTGACCTTTATTACATTTTGTTACATTTTGTGATACACCTTTTACTAATCTGTGGAGCGCTTGTGTGTGTTTGTTTTGTCTTTTGAAAAACTCCCCTTGGGAGTTTTTTCTTTCATAGGAGAATCTTGAGGAGTGGCTCCTACACGCACTGCTGCAAGCTGATTATCTGTAAAGAGGACAGCGCAAGCGCAAGAATCCTTATTGTGACTTTCCATTTTGGTTTTATTAAATGTTCAATGTGCAAGTCCTGTACACAGGACTCCTTGGAAAAATTTGAATTGAAATCAATAGTAACAGGAGAAACTTTATAAAGGAAAGATTTTATGACTTGTCGCACCACTTATGTTGTATATTTTCTCCCGTGCCCATGTGGACTCCAGTATGTGAGACACACTACTGTCGCGGCCCCTTTTATTCTCCTACATCTCCAAAAAAATTTCAGGGATTTTTTCCGAATGTCACGCACTTTACCGCACTTCACCGCGTTCATGCCGCATTCATGCCGAGACAGCGCTAATACAATGCACTAGGAAAAGGCGGCCGTGGCTAAAATACCAGAACAAATTGCATCAAATACTGCATCTGCCCGCGGTTTTCAGAGTTGCGCCGATATGGCCGCACTAGGGTAAAGGCGGCCGCCACTGTAGCAGGCCGCTGAGGGTCCTCATACTAGAGCACATGGGCAACATTTGGAGAAAGCTAATGACCCATAATGTGTCCAAACATTTTGTTTTAAACCATCAAAGTAATCCAATGGGAATTACATACAGTATAGGGGCATTGAACATGTCCCGGCCAATTGGAGAGGCGGAGACAGGCTTACCAAATTGGTGAGAAGAGAGACATTTTGGATTTACAAATTAAAGACACTGGCGCCATTGTGTCTGAATGTAGACATAGATATCGGGACTTTTATCTAATGATTAGTTTTGAAGTTTTAATTATGCATTTTGGGATATAGAAATGGAATGGAAATATATCACTTTTATTTCTATCACCAGGTTCTCATACTCTACAACTGCATCTCATGGGTGAATAAGTGCGCCGTTATGTACTGTACATATATATATTTTTATATATTTTATTTTTTATAAATGCATTGTACAAAACTTGTAAATGTCTAAAAAAAATTCGATAAAATAAGGGATTTTGCAAGACACTAAAATCCTAACTGTGTTCCAAAGATTGGCTGAGTTTTTCATGCAGTTCATTTGTCTGCCATTAGAGGGAAGTAGTACACCATAAGTCATTGGAGACTATACGAGGATGTGATATGCATTGATAGATTGATATAAAAGAGAGAAAAGTTGCGCCAAAAATGAGTTATCCTACTGTTCAGTATATGGCTTCTGTCCTTGGCACAATGCAGTTCCGCAGCCTGAGTCTCTTAGAGGTGATTCACCAACCTCTGTGTGGATACTGGTAGAAAAAAGGGGGGTCCTCCGGCGCGTTGCTCTGCTTGTGGCTCCACGGCGTTTAAAGTATATAAGTAAGGGAGAGAAGAGAGGGGACCACAGTAAGGGACCAACACAGTGATTATACACAGCTCTTCGTTTGAATAGGGAGGGGGGGGGAGTAGGTGTGTTAGGAGATCAATGGAGATTGAAAGATACTGCTGAATGAAAGGAGACACACTTACATCAGAATGTCTAATATCTTGAATTCTTGTACTCTTCTCTTTATATAGCTGTATTTTGTTGAGGGTGAGGAAAAGCCTCCTGGTATCCTCCTTAGCAAAAAAATAAGGGAAAAAAATAGTGCAATAAAATTTATTAACAATGGAAAAAAAGAGATTGAACACTTACAAGCGGCCGATAATTTCAGGCATAGAGAGGAGATGCTGCCAGACTCCACAACGAATCCCTTCCTGGGTTGGGGTGATTTGTCCTGGCTGTTTCCCTGTTGGCAGATGATTGCTGTGTTGATCTTCACTTCGGGTGGCTGGGGTTGAGAGTTTCCAAAAGCCCGTGCACAGGCTATGTCCTCCTCAAAATGGCCTGTCCCTCAGCATACACAGATTTCAGCTCCCTGCTCCGGTGCGCGTGCGCATGCGCAGACGGCGGGATCACCGAGCCAGATAGTACAGGGGAATCAAGTCCTCGCTACGGTGGCTTGTAATGGCCAAAAAACGTCAAACGCGTTTCGCCAATGCTTGACGTTTTTTGGCCATTACAAGCCACCGTAGTGAGGACTTGATTCCCCTGTACTATCTTGCTCGGCGAAGTGAAGATCAACACAGCAATCATCTGCCAACAGGGAAACAGCCAGGACAAATCACCCCAACCCAGGAAGGGATTCGTTGTGGAGTCTGGCAGCATCTCCTCTCTATGCCTGAAATTATCGGCCGCTTGTAAGTGTTCAATCTCTTTTTTTCCATTGTTAATAAATTTTATTGCACTATTTTTTTCCCTTATTTTTTTGCTAAGGAGGATACCAGGAGGCTTTTCCTCACCCTCAACAAAATACAGCTATATAAAGAGAAGAGTACAAGAATTCAAGATATTAGACATTCTGATGTAAGTGTGTCTCCTTTCATTCAGCAGTATCTATCAATCTCCATTGATCTCCTAACACCCCTACTCCCCCCCCCCCTCCCTATTCAAACGAAGAGCTGTGTATAATCACTGTGTTGGTCCCTTACTGTGGTCCCCTCTCTTCTCTCCCTTACTTATATACTTTAAACGCCGTGGAGCCACAAGCAGAGCAACGCGCCGGAGGACCCCCCTTTTTTCTACCATTGATAGATTGATAGCATCCAGAGGGGAGATTTTAATGAAATATAATGGAACAAGTGGTTCCTACAGTATTTTAACTAAATAAGTACTGTAGGAAATTAAATATCTTTTAGTATAACAATTCGTATATATATATATATACATAAGCAGCGAATGACAATATTGTATTTTGACATAAATATTTTCAAGAATTTTTATCTTTATTGTGTATTGTTAACATTTTAAATATATATTTTATAACGGATGTTAAAACAAATAGGTGTATTTTTGTGTTAATGTTGGAAGAGGTATATAATATCTAGAAAGTATATTGTAATGATCACTTCAGAACCCTTCATCAAAGGGTCTTGATAAAAAATGATTAGACACTAATCAAAAAATATTACAACAAAGAGTCTAATAATTAGAAGATAAATGTATGTAATTCATGAGAAATACCTATGAATTTAATTACCATATTAAGTTTTTAACGATACAGGTGAACATTGAGGGCAACTGTAACATAGTAGTAATTATGGATAGATATGAAGACAGTCAATATAAAGTCCATGTCACACAAATCTAGAATAGGTGGGGATCCAGTTCTAGGTCAGGACAAGGGGGAGGGGCTGATGTGAGCTCGATTTTGAAAATCAGATAGCGAATATGCTTAGGACTGAAGTAAATACACACACCTGTGAAGGTTTCACACAGGGATTAAATAGAGAGGCACTAGCACGCTAC